>NC_037683.1:75443619-75443714 GCF_003255815.1 Theropithecus gelada
CTACAAAGGACACAAACTCATCCTTTTTTATGGCTGCATAGTATTCCGTGGTGTATATGTGCCACATTTTCTTAATCCAATCTGTCACTGATGGA
>NC_037683.1:75448711-75463157 GCF_003255815.1 Theropithecus gelada
TGGTGTAGGTGTCCTTCCTGTTTGATAGTTTTCCTTCTAACAGTCAGGACCCTCAGCTGTAGGTCTGTTGGAGATTGCTTGAGGTCCACTCCAGACCCTGTTTGCCTGGGTATCAGCAGCAGAGGCTGCAGAAGATAGAATATTGCTGAACAGTGAGTGTACCTGTCTGATTCTTGCTTTGGAAGCTTCCTCTCAGGGGTGTACTCCACCCTGTGAGGTGTGGGGTGTCAGACTGCCCCTAGTGGGGGATGTCTCCCAGTTAGGCTACTCAGGGGTCAGGGACCCGCTTGAGCAGGGAGTCTGTCCCTTCTCAGATCTCAACCTTCGTGTTGGGAGATCCACTGCTCTCTTCAAAGCTGTCAGACAGAGTCGTTTGCGTCTGCAGAGGTGTCTGCTGCTTTGTTATTGTTTACTGTGCCCTGCCCCCAGAGGTGGAGTCTACAGAGACAGGCAGGTTTCCTTGAGCTGCTGTGAGCTCCACCCAGTTCGAGCTTCCCAGCAGCTTTGTTTACCTACTTAAGCCTCAGCAATGGCGGGCGCCCCTCCCCCAGCCTCGCTGCTGCTTTGCCGGTAGATCACAGACTGCTGTGATAGCAATGAGGGAGGCTCCGTGGGTGTGGGACCCTCCCGGCCAGGTGTGGGATATGATCTCCTGGTGTGCCTGTTTGCTCAAAGCGCAGTATTGGGGTGGGAGTTACCCGATTCTCCAGGTGTTGTGTGTCTCAGTTCCCCTGGCTAGGAAAAGGGATTCCCTTCCCCCTTGCGCTTCCCAGGTGAGGCAATGCCTCGCCCTGCTTCAGCTCTCGCTGGTCAGGCTGCAGCAGCTGACCAGTACCGATCGTCCGGCACTCCCCAGTGAGATGAACCCAGTACCTCAGTTGAAAATGCCGAAATCACCGGTCTTCTGTGTCGCTGGCGCTGGGAGTTGAAGACTGGAGCTGCTCCTATTCGGCCATCTTGCTCCGCCCCCTATCTTTGTTTTTATTACATTTACTTTTGGGTTCTTGGTCATGAAATCCTTGCCTAAGCCAATGTCTAGAAGGGGTTTTCCAATGTTATCTTCTAGAATTTTTATAGTTTCACATCTTAGGTTTAAGTCATTAATCCATCTTTACTTGATTTTTGTATAAGGTGAGAGATGAGGATCCAGTTTCATTCTCCTATAGGTGGCTAGCCAATTATCCCAGCACCATTTGTTGAAAAGGTTGTCCTTTCCACACTTTATGTTTTTTGTTTGCTTTGTTGAAGATCAATTGGCTGTAAGCATTTGGGTTTATTTTTGGGTTGTATATTCTGTTTCATTGATCTATGTGCCTATTTTTATACCAGTACCATGCTGTTTTGGCCTTACAGTATAGTTTGAAATAAAGTAGTGTGATACCTCCAGATTTGTTCTTTTTACTTTGTCTTGCTTTGGCTATGTGGGTTGTGGGCTCATTTTTGGTTCCATATGAATTTTAGAATTGTTTTTTCTAATTCTTTGAAGAATGATGGTGGTATTTTGATGGGGATTGCATTGAATTTGTAGATTGCTTTTGGCAGTATGGTCATTTTCACAATACTGATTCTACCCATCCATGAGCATGGGTTGTGTTAACATTTGTTTGTGTTGTCTATGATTTATTTCAGCAATGTTTTATAGTTTTGCTTGTAGAGGTCTTTTGACTCCTTTGTTAGGTATATTCTTAAGTGTTTTTTTTTTGCAGCTATTGTAAAAAGGGTTGAGTTCTTGATTCGATTCTCCACTTGGTTGCTGTTGGTGTGTAGAAGAGCTACTGATTTTTGTACATTAATCTTGTATCTGCAAACTTTGCTGAATTCTTTTATCAGTTCTAGGAGCTTTCTGGAAGAGTCCTGAGGGTTTTCAAGGTAAATGATCTTATCGTCAGCAAACAGTGACAGTTTGACTTCCCTTTTACTGATTTGGATTACCTTTATTTCTTTCTCTTGTCTGATTGCTCTGGCTAGGACTTCCAGTACTATGTTGAAGAGGAGTGTTGAGAGTGGGCATCCTTGTCTTGTTCCAGTTCTCAGAGGGAATGCTTTCAACATTTCCCCATTCAGTATTATGTTGGTTGTGGGTTTGTCATAGATAGCTTTTATTATATTAAGGTATGTCCCTTGTATGCTGATTTTGCTGAGAGTTTTAATCATAAAGTGATGCTGGATTTTGTCAAAGTCTTTTTCTGCATCTATTGAGGTGATTATGTGATTTTTGTTTTAAATTCTGCTTATGTGGTGTATCACATTTATTGACTTGCGTATATTAAACCATCCCTTCATCCCTGGTATGGAACCCACTTGATCATAGTGGATTATCTTTGTGATATGTTGTTGGATTCGGTTAGCTAGTATTTTGTTAAGGATTTTAGCATCTATGTTCATCAAGGATATCAGTCTGTAGTTTTCTTTTTTGGCTATGTCCTTTCCTGGTTTTGGTATTAGGGTCATGCTGGCTTCATAGAATGAATTAAGGAAGATTCCTTCCTCGTTTCTCTATCTTGTGGAATAGTGTCAAAAGGATTGGCACCAATTCTTCTTTGAATGTCTGGTAGAATTCATCTGTGAATCCATCTGGTCCTGGACTTTCTTCTGTTGGTAATTTTTTAATTACCATTTCAATCTTGCTGCTTGTTACTGGTCTCTGTTCAGGGTATCTAATTCTTCTGGATTTAAGCTAGGAGTGTTGTATTTTTCCAGAAATTTATCCATCTCTTCTTGTTTGTTTTTTGAGACGGAGTTTCACTCTATTGCCCAGGCTGGAGTGCGATCTTGGCTCACTGCAACCTCCACCTCCCAGGTTCAAGTGATTCTCTTGCCCTAGCCTCCCGAGTAGCTGGGATTACAAGGCATGTGCCACCATGCCTGGCTAATTTTTGTATTTTTAGTAGAGTTGGGGTTTCCCCGTGTTGGCCAGGCTGGTCTGGAACTCCTGACCTCAGGTGATCCACCTGCCTTGGCCTCCCAAAGTGTTGGGATTACAGACGTGAGCAACTGCACCCAGCCTGTATTTTTTTGTTGTTGTTGTTTCAATTTCATTTAGCTCTGGTCTGATCTTGGTTATTTCCTTTATTCTGCTGGGTTAGGGTTTGGTTTGTTCTAGTTTCTAGTTCCTTGAGGTGTGATCTTAGAACGTCTGTTTGTGCTCTTTCAGACTTTTTGATGTAGGTGTTTAGGGCTATGAACTTTCCTCTTAGCACCATCTTTGCTGTATCCCAGAAGTTTCTTTTTTTTTTTTGAGACGGAGTCTCACTCTGTCACTAGACTGGAGGGCAATTGTGCGATCTCGGCTCACTGCAACCTCCACCTCCCGGGTTCAAGTCATTCTCCTGCCTCAGCCTCCCAAGTAGCTGGGACTACAGGTGCATACCACCACACCCAGCTAATTTTTGTATTTTTAGCAGAGACAGGGTTTCGCCATGTTGGCTGGGATGGTCTCGATCTCTTGTCCTCATGATCCACCTGAATCGGTATCCCAAAGTGCTAGGATTTCAGGCGTGAGCCACTGCGTCCAGTCCCAGAGGTTTTGATAGGTTGTGTTATTATTGTCATTCAGTTTGAAAAATGTTTAAATTTCCATCTTGATTTCGTTTTTGACTCAGTGCTCATTCAGGAGCAGGTTTTCTAATTTCCATGTATTTGCATGGTTTTGAGGGTTCCTTTTGGAGTTGATTTCCAGTTTTATTCCACTGTGGTTTGAGAGAGTGCTTGATATAATTTCAATTTTCTTAAATTTATTGAGGCTCATTTTATGGCCTATCTTATTATGGTCTATCTTGGAGAAAGTTCTGTGCGCTGTTGAATAGAATGTACATTCTGTGGTTGTTGGATGAAATATTCTGTATATATCTGCTAAGTCTGTTTGTTCCAAGGTATTGTTTAAATCCATTGTTTCCTTGTTGACTTTCTGTCTTGATGACTTGGCTAGTGTCAGTGGAGTATTGAAGTCCTCCACTATTGTGTTGCTGTCTATCTCATTTCTTAGGTCTATTAGTAATGGTTTTTTTTTTTTTTTTTAAGGGGTTTCACCATGTTGGCCAGGCTGGTCTCAGACTCCTGACCTCAGGTGATCCATTTGGGGCCAAAATTTTTTAACTTTTTATTATAGAGCATTCACATATATACCATCAGAGTGAACAGGCAACCTACAGAATGGGAGAAAATTTTTGCAATCTACTCATCTGACAAAGGGCTAATATCTAGAACATACAAAGAACTCAAACAAACTTACAAGAAAAAAACAAACAACCCAATCAAAAAGTGGGCAAAGGATATGAATAGACATTTCTCAAAAGAAGACATGCATACAGCCAACAGACACATGAAAAAATGCTCATCATCACTGACCATCAGAGAAGTGCAAATCAAAACCACAATGAGATACAGTCTCACACCAGTTAGAATGGCGATCATTAAAAAGTCAGGAAACAACAGGTGCTGGAGAGGATGTGGAGAAATAGGAACACTTTTACACTGTTGGTGGGATTGTAAACTAGTTCAACCATTATGGAAAACAGTATGGTGATTCCTCAAGGATATAGAACCAGAAACACCATTTGACCCAGCCATCCCATTACTGGGTATACACCCAAAGGATTATAAATCATGCTATAAAGACACATGCACACATATGTTTATTGCGGCACTATTCACAGTAGCAAAGACTTGGCATCAACCCAAATGTCCATCAGTGGCAGACTGGATTAAGAAAATGTGGCACATATACACCATGGAATACTATGCAGCCATAAAAAAAGGATGAGTTTGTGTCCTTTGTAGGGACATGGATGCAGCTGGAAACCATCATTCTCAGCAAACTATTGCCAGAACAGAAAGCCAAACACCGCATGTTCTCACTCGTAGGTGGGAATTGAACAATGAGATCGCCTGGACTCGGGAAGGGGAACATCACATACCGGGGCCTATTATGGGGAGGGGGGAGGGAGGAGGGATGGCAATGGGAGTTATACCTGATGTAAGTGATGAGTTGATGGGTGCTGACAAGTTAATGGGTGCAGCACACCAACATGACACAAGTATACATATGTAACAAACCTGCACATTATGCACATGTACCCTAGAACTTTAATGAAAAAAAAAGTAATTGTTTTACAAATTTGGGAGCTCCGGTGTTAGGTGCATATATGTTTAGGATGGTGATATTTTCCTGTTGGACAAGACCTTTTACCATTATATAATGTACCTCTTTGTCTCTTTTAACCACTGTTGCCTTAAAGTTTATTTTGTCTGATATAAGAATAGCTACCCCTGCTGGCTTTTGGTGTCCATTTGCATGAAATGCCTTTTTTTTCCCCCTACTCCTTTACTTTAATTTTATGTGAGTCCTCTTGTGTTAGTTGAGTGTCCTGAAGGCAGCAGATAATTGGTTGTGAGTTCTTATCGATTCTGTGGTTCTGTATCTTCTTAGTGGAGCATTTGGGCCATTTCCATTCAATGTTAGTATTGAAATGTGAGGTACTGTTGCATTCATCATGCACTTTGTTGCCTGTCAACTTTGTTTTTTGTTTTGTTTTCTTCTCTCTTGTTTTTCCTTTTTAACTTATATTTTTGTTTTATAGGTCCTGTGTGACTTATGCTTTAAAGAGGTTCTGTTTTGATGTACTTCCAGGATTTGTTTCAAGATTTAGAGCTCCTTTTAGCAGTTCTTGTAGTGGTGGCTTGGTAATGGCGAATTCTCTCAGCATTCGTTTATCTGAAAATGACTATATCTTTCCTTCATATATGATGCTTAATTTCACTGGATACAAAATTCTTGGCTGATAATTGTTTTGTTTGGGGAGGCTGAAGATAGGGCCCCACTCCTTCTAGCTTATAGGGTTTCTGCTGAGAAATCTACTGTTAATCTGATAGGTTTTCCTTTATAGGTTACCTGGTGCTTCTGTCTCATAGCTCTTAAAATTCTTTCCTTTGTCTTAACTTTGGATAACCTGATGACAGTGTGCCTAGGCGAAGATCTTTTTGCGATGAATTTCCAGGTGTTCTTTGTGCTTCTTGTATTTGGATATCTAGGTCTCTAGCAAGGCTGGGGAAGTTTTCCCCAATTATTCCTCCAAATATATTTTCCAAGCTTTTAGAATTCTCCTCTTCCTCAGAAACACTAATTATTCTTAGGTTTGGTCATTTAACAGAATCCCAGACTTCTTGGAGGCTTTGTTCATGTTTTTTTATTCTTTTTTCTTTGTTGCATTGGGTTAATTTGAAGACCTTGTCTTCAAGCTCTGAATTTCTTTCTTTTACTTGTTCAATTCTGTTGCTGAGACTTTCCAGAGTATTTCACATTTCTACAAGTGTGTCAAAAGTTTCCTGAATTTTTTGTTTTTTTCTTTAATCTATTTCCTTGAATACTTCTCCTTTCACTTCTTGTGTCATTTTTTGGATTTCCTTGCATTGGGCTTTGCCTTTCTCTGTTCCCTCCCTGATTAGCTTCATAACTACCCTCCTGAATTCTTTTTCAGGTAAGTCAGGGATTTCTTCTTGGTTTGGATCCATTGCTGGTGAACTAGTGTGATTTTTGGGGAGGTGTTGAAGAGCCTTGTTTTGTCATATTACCGGAGTTGGTTTTCTGGTTGCTTCTCATTTGGGTAGGCTCTGTCAGAGGGAAGATCTAGGGCTGAAGGCTGTTGTTCAGATTCTTTTGTTGCATGAGTTGTTCCCTTGATGTATTACTCTCCCGCTTTTTCTATGGATGTGGCTTCCTGTGAGCCAAACTGCAGTAATTGTTGTCTCTTCTGGGTCTAGCTGCCCAGTGAGTCTACCTAGCTCTGGGCTGGTAGTGGGGGTTGTCTGCATAGTCCTGTGATGTGAACCATCTATGGGTCTCTCAGCCATGCATACTAGTGCCTGTTCCAGTGGAGGTGGTGGTGGGTGCAGTGGACTCTGTGAGGCTTCGTAGCTTTGGTGATTTAATGTTCTATTTTTGTGCTGGTTGGCCTCCTGCCAGGAGGTGTTGCTTTCTAGAAAGCATCAGCTATAGTACCAGCTGTAGTAGTGTGGAGAGGGACCAGTGGTGGGCAGGGCCCTAGAACTCCCAAGATTATATGCCCTTTGTCTTCCGCTACCAGGGTGGATAGGGAAGGACCATTGGGTAGGGGTGGGGCTCGGCGTGTCTGAGCTCAGACTCTCCTCTCCTTGGGCAGGTCTTGCTGAGGCTGCTGTGGGGGATGGGGGTGAGATTCCCAGGTCACTGAAGTTGTATACCCAGGATTATGACTGCCTCTGCTGAGTCTTGCAGGTTGTCAGGAAGTGGGGGAAAGCTGGCTGTCATAGGCCTCACCCAGCTCCCATGCAAACCGAAGGGCCTGTCTCAATCCCACTATGTCGTCCCCAGCAGCCCCTAGTCTGTTTCCAGGTAGAGAGCAAGATGGGCGTGAAAACTGTCCCGACGCTATCCACCTTCCAGCTGTGAAAGAAAAGGGCTTTAGTTCTTCCCCTGTCTGTGAAGTCTGCACGCTGAATTCATGTCCTCCCCTGTGTTCTGACCAGGAGGCTTCTCACCCCATTCAAATTGTTACAAAGTTCAGCTAGAGAATTCCTTCTCCCGTGGAGTTTTACCCCCTACTCCTTTGGCCACCCTCCCAATGGATCCCTGTGGTGCCACGTAGGAACGGGCTGCTTGGTGACCCAGCGAGCTTGCAGGGCCTTTCTGCTGCTTCCTCTACCCCTGTATTTTGCTTGGCTCTCTAACTTGAGTCAGTTCCAGGTAAAGTCAGAAACTTCTCCTGCAAACAGACCTTCAGCTTCTCCAGTGGGGGTGTGTGTTCAAGAAAGGAGGGTCTCCCTTTCCCACTTCTGCAGTTGGGGCACTCAAATTATTTGGGCGTTTCCTGGGTCTTGCCGGAGCAGCCTGCTTTCTTCAGAGGGTCTCTGGGTCCTCTCGGGATTGCAAGTTTGTTCTTGCAGTCAATCTGGAGCTAAAATTCACATTGTGACCCTCTGCATGCTGCTCTGTCTGGAGCTGCAATCTAGTCCTGCCTCCCATCCACCATTATCCCAGGAGCTCTCCCTCAAAAAAAATTTTTTTAATTAGTTGGGTGTGGTAAAGCAGGATGATTGCTTGAACCCAGGAGTTTGAAGCTGCAGCAATGATCATGCCACTGCACTCTAGCCTGGGTGACAGAGTGAGACCCTGACTCTAAAGAAAATTTAAAATAATAAAGATAAAATAAAAAACCAAACCATATTCAAACCATGCTATGGTTTGAATCTCATCTTGAATTGTACTCCCGTAATTCCCACATGTTGTGGGAGGGACTTGGTGGGAGATAATTGAATCATGGGGACAGTTTCCCTCATACTGTTCTCGCAGTAGTGAATAAGTCTCATGAGATCTGATGGTTTTATCAGGGTCTTCCGCTTTTGAGCCTTCCTCATTCTCTCTTTGCTTGCTGCCATCCATGTAAGACGGGACTTGCTCCTCCTTACCTTCTGCCATGATTGTGAGGCTTCCCCAGCTGCATGGAACTGTAAGCCCAATTAAACCTCTTTCTTCTACAAATTGCCCAGTCTCAGGTATGTTTTTATCAGCAGTGTGAAAACGGACTAATACATTCACCATGCTCTCTTGCCTTCAGGTCTTTGTCAGTTTTGTTGTCTCTCTCTGGAATGCTCATTTCCTGCCTGACTCTTCCCCTCCTTTCAGGTGTCTCCTAGTTAGGGAAGCCTCCCTCCATGACATTCTAGTTTAGGACTTTCCCTTAACAGAGGAGATGTCCTACTGTCATCTGACTGTCAAAGTCAGAGTTGCCTTTTCAAAGTGTCAACAATATTACAGAATAAAACCCCACAGTTGCACTTTGGTGCCGGGAAAGACTGTATGAAAGGTCTGTTTTATATAGTTGTAGTTGTAATGAACAGGAAGCATGGAAATACCGCTTAGAATTGTCAGTACCAACTTTTCAAACCTCTTTAGGTTAAGGCACAAATTACGTACTTGTTGGTGAAAAAGAGCCGGATAAATTACATGTTATTTTCATTTGCTTTCGAGATTTTTATCTAGATTTCAGAATTTTTCTAAGAGCAGCAAGACAAAACCCATCCTCTTTGCCTGGAGTTTGTTCTCTGGCATGGGAAACAAAGTCTCATTTGGTTCCCTCGCTGTGTTTATATCACCCTGGCTGCTTATCTGTTGGACATCTCACCAAAAAATGCTTCAAGGGATGGGTGGATATGGGAAGTAAAAACCAAATTAGTTGGTTACGTGCTTTTTAAAAAATAAGCTTTTCTTTTTAGAATAGTTTTAGATTTACATAAAAGTTGCCTAAACCCAACCTGAAGCCAAAGGGTGAGGGAACCTGTTTGATGCAGTCTCTAAAGATTAGCCTTCTAGGGCATGGAATACGGTGGAAAAGAATGGAGAAAGTAGAGAAGGGTACAGTTTGAAGTTGCAGAAGCAAACAAAATATACAGTTCAATATTTAATTGTATAAATATGTAATTGTTTAATCATCTACTTTTGAGCATTTGGATTGATTCCAGATTTTCTTTTTGCTTATTATACACATTCTTTTATTTAAATCTTGCATGTCTATTCCAATTTACATATGATACATTCATAGAAGTAGATTGTCTGGGCTCTAATTTTAAGATTTTTGATATATATCGTCTCCAGAAAAATTTTAGCAGTTTACCTTCCATCTGCAGAATGTGAGAGAGCTTGTTTTTCTGTGTCCTCATTAATATTAGGTATTATCATTAGTCTTTGCCAGGTTAATAGAAAAATATCTTGTGGTTTTTATTTATATTTCTTTGGTTATAGTCAAATTTAAAAATAAAACTATCTTTACTGGCCATCTGTGGCTTTGTTAAATTATCTCCTTGTTGTGGTATAAAACACTTGCTTTCATTTATGCCTGGTGCTCTTCAATCCACAGACCATCTGTTTTACCTTCACCAGAGAATAAACATTCAGCATTCTGCAGTGATCTTTACCATGGTTACTTGACTACAGTCTGGGGAAAGTTGTAGGGTGATCTTTACCATGGTTACTTGACTACAGTCTGGGGAAAGTTATAGGGTGATCTTTACCATGGTTACTTGACTACAGTCTGGGGAAAGTTGTAAATCCTTAACAAGATTTTCAACCAGTGTTTTTAGTCCCACTTTTGCACCACTGCCCTTCTCCCTCTCATTTCTAGAGACACCTGGTGCTGCCAGTTCTTGAGCTTTTTGGTGATTATGCAGTGTGATTTGCTTTGATTCTTTACTTTCTGCACTACCACCTCAAATTTCTTATGTCTTCCAAGTAGGTTGCTACTCTTCCATCTACTTTTCAGCTTCCTCATTTTTGTTGTGGTTGTCTCTTCTCCTAATCTCTTTGTCCTTAAAGATTATACCTTAAAAGTATATAATTCCCTCTACTTCATTTTAATTATCTTATTGGAGGATGTGGAGATACATTCCTGTGTTCAGTCTTCCATCTTTAACAGGAAAACCTAGTTGAAACTGTTTTACTGGGGCTTGTTAGGTTGGTAAATATTACAGATGTCTCATAGACCTGGAAAGATATAAAGGATCGCTGTGTAGACCAGAGAGCCTACAAGTTGCCTCAGATTAGTGTGAGAAAGATCTCTTTATTGATGAAAATTCTTTCCATGACCTCTTGAAATATCTCTGCACTCATATTTATAAAGATATTAAATTGTTGGGTTGCTTATGTAAAAATATTTGTGAATTTGTCCATTTGCATGCGATCGAATGAATCAGACAGGCATACATATATTCACAATGTAGGTTAAGCCTCTCAGGAACATAGCAAAATATTGAATAACTGATGATGCATGAGCATTAACAACCAGAATGGACAGTGACTGGAGCAGGGTCCAAGAGGCCTTCTGCTGGGCCACATGATATCCCTTTATATGCTGGACTATCTCAGGAGGGACTAAGAAGTGGTAGGGTAAGGAAAGGAGGACACTTTGAGGACTTAGTAGAGCTGCCGTTTGCCAACTAGTAAGGAAGTATTTTTATATTTTACAGTAGGTATGGCTATAATGGTATGTATAAGTAATTATCAGTCTTTTCCCTTTTGCTTCAACTATGTTACCCTTATATGAATTATTTTCCCTTTCTAGCATGCTCTACATGTTGTCTGTCACTGTCTTATTTCCTCTGCTCAATGTCTGTCCCAGCTTTCTACAGATGGTGATTCCCACTACAGACTCAAGCCTTCACCAATTCCTGAGGCAGTCCTGAAGATGGTGGCAGTCTAATCAGTAACACCAGCAACCTGATGCTTGCTTTCCAAAAAGAGCCCAAGCTGCATAGGTAATCTCTGAGTTGTAGGTTTCCCTTCCATCCCTCAATCTTGGCTTTATGGGTATAGTAGCCTTTGGCCTCAGTTTTCCTCCCCAGTATTTGTACCTCTGATATTTTTTGGTGCCTTCTATTTCCTTTGATTCTCCTCTTCCCCCGTCACTTCCTGTAGTATTGCTGCAAGTGGACAGACATAGCCTAGAGTCATGATATAGCTACCTATGTGGTTTTAGTTACACCTGTTACCTCAGCTCTGCTATCCATTCCTGGATTGCATTCCTTTAGCATTGATACTTCCCCAATCCATGGCAAAGCTTTGCTGTGCCCTTTGGATGCTGTATTATACACTGTTTAGCTGCTTCCATGGGACTATTGCATACTTTGTATTGGACAAATTATCTAAAAAAATCAGTGTTCTATTAGCAAAGATGGAAGGGAGAGTGGCTGACAGGTTAGCTACCAAACAGCTTTTGGCATATCACGTACTGATATTGGAAGTTCCCAACTACAAGGGCCCTGTAGAATATCTAATGACAGAGTTCACAAAGGGAGGTGTTACTCAGTTACTCAGTGCTTTCACTTAGCTTTTTAGTCCCTCACTGTTAAATATGAGAAGGCAACCGAAGATTATCAGACATTTGAGGAAGGCTTTATATACAAAAGAAATAAAACAAAACATACAAACATAAAAAATAATTTGGAAAAGACAAAGACAATGTAGGGAGAAGAATAACAATTTTAAATTATCATTAATATTCTTAGAGACATGAGGGAAGATATAATAATGAAAAAAGAGAACACTATAAAAGAATATTTACAGAATAAAAAGGAGGTCTTGGAAACTAAACATGTGATCACAAAAGCAGTAAACTCAATAGAAGGATTAGGCAATAAAGTTGAAGACATCTCTGATGATAGAGCAAAAAATAGAGGAAATGAAATATAAGAGTGAAAAGAAAAAAAAAATAAGGCATTCTAGGAGGTCTAACACCTGAGTATAAGGGGTTCCAAAAACAAGAACTGGGAAAATAGAGCTGAGAAAACTGTCAATGTAATAATTCAAGAAAATTCCCTGGGACTAAAAGAATCCATTTCAACCTAAGTTTGTAAGGTACATCACTGTGAAATTTCAGAACTTAGGAGACAAAGAGAAGATTCTATAAATTCCTAGAGAGAAAGAGGTTTTCTTTTTTAAAAAGGTCAAATACAACAGGCTAGGAATCTTAATGGCCTCAGATTTTTCAAAAGCAGTAGTAGAATCTAGGAGGCAATGGAGCAATGCCTTTAAAATTTAACCTAGAATTTTGTACCCAGTCAAATTATCAATCAAATGTGAAGGTAGAATAAAGACATCTTAAGACATGCAAAGTTTTATAGTTTACCTACCATGTAGACCTTTTCATACTCAGAAAGTTACTGGAGGATATGCTCCACCAAAACAAGGAAGAGGAAGACTTAGGGTACATGAAACGGGTGATACAGATGAGACCAAAGGAATTCCCAGGATTAATGATGTAGACTCTAGGATGAGGGTAATGCACTAAGGCATTGAAGGCAACTTGTCCAGATTGGAACATTTCAGAAGACTCTGGAAAAGGCTTCTTTAAGAAGATATAACTGATAGAATATGTGATACAAATGAATGTGTTAAACAGAGATTTAGGCTGCTCACAAAGAGGTTAATTCAAATTCAAGCCAGAGAGAAAGCTGAAAATGGATACAGACCTGCAGACTAGTTTAAGCAGGGCAGGAGATGTCAGCATAGGAGAGATACCACCTAATAACAGGAAGGAGATTACTTTGTTCCAAGAGCCAGATGGAATATATGATCTTACTGGGCATTTATTAATATTGATATTTGGTTTCTCTATTCATCCTCACTTAAGAAAGAAGTTACCTCTAATGTCAAGGATATTACAATTATGGTTTTATCTTTTTTTTAACCTTTTTTTTTTTAGACAGAGTTTCGCTCTTGTTGCCCAGGCTGGAGTGCAATGGCACAATTTTGGCTCGCTGCAACCTCTGTCTTCTAGGTTCAAGTGATTCTCCTGCCTCAGCCTCCCTGGGATTATAGGCATGCACCACCATGCTGGGCTAATTTTGTATTTTTAGTACAGATGGGGTTTTGCCGTGTTGGCCAGGCTGGTTTTGAACAGTTTTATTTTCAATTTCCATTAGCACCAAAAACATCAGCCCTTTAGGCCTCAAATCCTAAAACTGTGTTCTTTCTGTCCAGGCAGTTTCCCCAAACAGACTCAGTTTCATTGAAATACTGTGACATCAGTGACAGGAGTTATGTAACAGGTGAACATTCAGGAAACAATAATATCTTCCTTAGTGACTGTAGGTAGCTAATGGCATCTCTGCTGCAATTGTCAAGTTAGAGAAGCATTACTATAGTCTTGTTTTAGCATGCTACCAGATTTAAGTTGGTCTTTTTCTGTGTCTGTTTATTTTAGGGTTGACTTGCTTATTTTCTTATATCAGGGACTTCATAGTTAAACCATTTCTGTTTCTCCACCTGCAATCACTTCATTTAATTCAGAACCTTCAACAACTACATGGAGATTTGGGGTCTTCTCCCTCCCGCTTTTTTTTTTTTAATTATTTTTTTTAAATTTATTTTTTATTATTATTATACTTTAAGTTCTAGGGTACATGTGCATAATGTGCAGGTTTGTTACATATGTATACTTGTGCCATGTTGCTGTGCTGCACCCATCAACTCGTCAGCACCCATCAACTCGTCATTTACATCAGGTATAACTCCCAATGCAATCCCTCCCCCTTCCCCCCTCCCCATGATAGGCCCCGGTGTGTGATGTTCCCCTTCCCGAGTCCAAGGGATCTCATTGTTCAGTTCCCACCTATGAGTGAGAACATGCGGTGTTTGGTTTTCTGTTCTTGTGATAGTTTGCTAAGAATGATGGTTTCCAGCGGCATCCATGTCCCTACAAAGGACACAAACTCATCCTTTTTTATGGCTGCATAGTATTCCATGGTGTATATGTGCCACATTTCCTTAATCTAGTCTGTCACTGATGGACATTTGGGTTCATTCCAAGTCTTTGCTATTGTGAATAGTGCCGCAATAAACATACGTGTGCATGTGTCTTTATAGCAGCATGATTTATAATCCTTTGGGTATATACCCAGTAATGGGATGGCTGGGTCA
>NC_037683.1:75483091-75554268 GCF_003255815.1 Theropithecus gelada
TTTTTTTTTTTTTTTACTGTCTCCATAGTTTTGCCTTTCCAGAATGTCATATGGTTGGAATCATATGGTATATAGCCTTTTCAGATTGGCTGCTGCTTCTTTCTCCCCTCCCCCCCCCCCCCCTCCCCTCCCCCTCCCCTCCCCTCCCCTTCCGTTCCCTTCCCTTCCCTTCCCTTCCCTTCCCTTCCCTCCCCTTCCCTTCCCTTCCCTCCCCTCCCCTTCCCTTCCCTTCCCTCCCCTTCCCTTTCCGAGATGGAGACTCGCTCTGTCGCCCAGGCTGAAGTGCAATGGTATGATCTTGGCTCACTGCAACCTCTGCCTCCTGGGTTCAAGCGATTCTCCTGCCTCAGACTCTGGAGTAGCTGGGGTTATAGGCGCTTGCTACCATGCCTGGCTAATTTTTTTGTATTTTTAGTAGAGACAGGGTTTCACCATGTTGGCCAGGCTGGTCTTGAACTCCTGACTTCAAGCTATCCACCCACCTCGGCCTCCCAAAGTGCTGGGATTACAGATGTGAACCACCGTGCCCAGCCCAGATTGGTTTTTTACTTAGTAATATGCATTTAAGTTTCTTTCACATCTTTTTGTGGCATGATAGCTGCTTTTCTTTTAGTTCTGAATAATATTCTATTGTCTGGATGTACTGAAGTGTATTTACCCATTCATCTACCGAAGGGTTTCTTGGTTGCTTCCAAGTTTTGGCAATTATGAATAAAGCTGCTATAAACATTTGTGCAGTTTTTTTGTGGGGGCTTGAGTTTCAACTGGCTTTATATTTTATATCTAGTTTCCTAATCCATTTGGAGTTTATTCTTGTATGTCATGTGATGTATGCATCTAATTTTATCTTTTTCTAATGGCTACTTAGTTTTCCCAGGATAACTATTAAAAAACCCATCTTTACCTTAATGATTTGAGGTGTCACCTTTATCAGATCTGAATTTCCAAATGCTCTCAAGTCTGTTCTGAGCTTTCTATTGTGTTAAATTGGTGTATTTGTATATTCATGTACCAGAACCACCCTATTTTTGTTATAGAGACTTCATAGTATGATATAGCGTCTGCTCTCTTATTATTATTTACTTGCTCTCTTTTGCTTTTTGTTTTTTTTGTATTCTTCTGGCTAATTTTTTATATTTGTTTTTCCATATAAGTTGTAGCTTTTATTTTTCTTTCTTTTTTTTTTTTCGAGAAGGAGTCTTGGTCTCTCGCTCAGGCTGGAGTGCAGTGGTGTGATCTTGGCTCACTGCAACCTCTGTCTCCCAGGTTCAAGCGATTCTCATGCCTCAGCCTCCTGAGTAGCTGGGACTACAGGTGTGTGCCACCATGCCTGGCTAATTTTTGTATTTTTGGTAGACACAAGGTTTTACCATCTTGGCCAGGCTGGTCCTGAATTCCTGACCTCAGGTGATCCACCTGCCTTGGCCTCCCAAAATGCTGGGATTACATGCATGAGCCACCATGCCTGGCTAAGTTGTAGTTTTAACTTGTCTGATACCATAGAAAAGCTTATTGTTATTTTTATTGAGATTTTGTTGAACTTATAAATTAAAGTAGGAAGAGCTGACAATTTAATATTTAGTTTATTTTCCAAGAACAGGCAATGTCTATTTGTTCAAGTCTACTTTGGTGTCTTTTGAAAGTATTTAAAAAATTTTCCTCATATAGGTTTTACACATCTCATGCTAAGCTTATTAAATATTTAGTTTTCTTTGTTGTCATCACAAGTGGTATTTTCTCTAACTGGTTGTTTGTATATGTGAAGGCTGTTGATTTTTGTTTGTTAATTTTATATTCTGCCACCTTATTATATTTTAAAATGCTTAAGTTGGTTTTATTATACTTTAGGGTCATCCAGGGATACTGTTTTTCATTGGAATGTAGAAATATTTTTACTTATTCTTTACCCATTCTTATGCTCTGAAGTAATTTCTCTTGTCTAACTGCATTGACCAATATCCCTAATTAAGTATTGAATAGTAATTGAGATGGTGGGCATCCTGGTCTCTTTTCTGATCTTAATGGAAATGCTTCTAGTCTTTCCCAATTAAATAAAATATTGGTTCTAGGATAGATAGATGTAGATTTTAGGTATATATGATGTACATCAGGTTTAGGTACCAGTGCCACTTGCTTTATAAAGGGAATTGAGATGTTTTGCTTGTTTCTTGACGCTCTGGAACAATTTATAGAGCATTGGGACTATCTGCTCTTTGAAGGCTTACCAAGCCTTCCCTGGAAGACCATGTGAGCTTGATAGTTTTTGTGTAAGGAACGATTCTTTCTCTATGTTTTTTCTATGGAAAGTGGTTTGTTTAAGCTAATTATAATTTGGTAATCTGTATTTCTCTAGGAAATGATCCACTCCATCTAGTTTTTCAAATTTATTTGCATAGAGGTATGTAACAAAATAGTATCTTATAATTTTTAAAATTTCTTCTTTCAATAGTTATTTTCCCTTTGTCACTTCTTATTTTGCAGATTTGTGATTTCCTTTTTTTCTGGATCACATTAATTAGTGGCTTGTGTATTTTCTTAGTTCTTTTAAAAACCCAGGATTTTAATTTATTAATTAGGTCTACTGTAATTTTCTATTCCCTTCCTCATTAATTTCTGCTTTTATTTGTGTTAGTTCCTTCCTTATGCTGCTTTTTTTTTTTTTTTTTTTTTTTGAGACAGTGTCTTGCTCTGTTACCTAGGCTGGAGTGCATAGCATGACCTTGGCTCACTGCAACCTCCACCTCCTGGGTTCAAGTGATTCTCATGTCTCAGCCTCCTGAATGGCTGGGATTACAGGCACCCACCCCCACACCTGGCTAGTTTTTGTACTTTTAGCAGAGATGGGGTTTTGCCATGTTGGCCAGTCTGGTTTCAAACTCCTGACCTCAAGTGCACCGCCCGCCTTTGTTTCCCAAAGTTTTGGGATTACAGGTGTGAGCCACTGTGCCCGGCTCTTCCTTGTGCTTTATCTTGGCTTATTTTATTGTTCTGTTTTTGCTTTTTTTTTAAGCTAAAATTTTAATTGATTTATCTTCAATCATTTGTCTTCACTGATTAAAAGTATTCACTGTGCAAAGATTCTTTCCTTGGTAAAATTCTAGTTAGATTCCTTTCAGCTGTTTTTTCAAGTAGACACTGTCTTTAGGCATGTCCTCAAGAGCCCAGTTTTAGCAAGTATCCTGCTAAGTCAGCTTAGCTGGAATCCTCCACCCTCAATATTTGATTACCCTTGAATATATGATCAAATTCCTCATTCTCCACCATCTCCCAGGTAATATCTGATTACTCTGGCCTGTTGTTAGCAATATTCATTTTAGGTTAGTTTAGCAAGGATTACCCTACCCTCTTAGTAATTTTCTATCTACTGACCTCCCCTCACCCCCAACTCTGCTCCCTGACTATAAATTCCCCCTTTTCCTTATTCTTTTTGGAGCTGGGCCCAATCACCCTCCCGTACTTCAAAACCTTACTGTAGTAGTCCCTGTAACTATTGCAATAGTCCTGAATAAATTCTGCTTTACTGTTTTAACAAATGTCATGGGTAATTTTTTTTTCTTAACAGCTGCTGTGGATTTTCCTCTGATGGCTGTTATTATGTATCCCACAGATTCTGATATGTAGTTGTTTTCATTGTCATTGTTTGAATATTCTATAATTTCAGTTGTATTTCTTCTTTCACCCAGAGTTGTTTAATAGTAGAAGGTTTTAATATTTCCAGGTGGAAAGACCTTTCTGATTTTATTTTTGTAAGTATTTTCTAGTTTTATCATATTGTGATCAGAGTGTTGTTTGTAATACTTCTACATTATGAAAGTTAGTAGTATTTTCTTTGTGATCTAATATATGATCAGTATTTGTGTCACATAGGCTCTTGAAAAGTTGTATTCTCTATTTTGAGGTATAGGGTTCAACATAAGTCTAAAAGATATATGTTATTACATATGTTGTTTGGATTGGCTATCTCCTTACTTTTAATGTTTACTTGTTTTGTACTGAGAGTTAGTGTTTTAAAATATTCTATTATTAGCATGTTTCTAAGTCACCTTGCAGCTCACGTAGATTTTGTTTCATAAAGTTGGTTTCTATAGTATCTAATGCATAAATATTCTTGTTATATCTTTATCATGAATTATGACATTTAGCATTAAACATTGTAGATTTGTTAATTTTGCTGTTGTTTATTTTTGTTTTATTGAGTGTTTTACAAGATTCTTAATCTAATAATGCCCTGTCCTGTCAATACAGGACAGAAGTGGATTTTTCTCTACTTTGTTTTGGAGTTGGGGAAGGATGTGAATCCTTAGGCTATGGTTAATACTGAGTGTCAACTTGATTGGATTGAAGGATACAAAGTATTGATTCTGGATGTGTCTGTGAGGATGTTGCCAAAGGAGATTAACATTTGAGTCAGTGGGCTGGGAAAAGCAGACCCACCCTTAATCTTGGTGGGTACAATCTAATCAGCTGCCAGCACAGCTAGAATATAAAGCAGGCAGAAAAATGTGAAAAGAGAGACTGGCCTAGCCCCAGAGCCTACATCTTTCTCCTGTGCTTGATGCTTTCTGCCCTTGAACATCAGACTCCAGGTTATTCAGTTTTGGAACTTAGACTGGCTCTCCTTGCTCCTCAGCCTACAGATGGCCTATTGTGGGACCTTGTGATCGTGTGAGTTAATACTTAATAAATTAACTCCCCTTTTTATGTATATCTATTCCATTAGTTCTGTCCCTCTAGAGAACCCTGACTAATACAGAGTTTGGTACCGGGAGTGGTTCTTGAAGAACAGAATATTAAGGATGGAGTTCTTTCATTGGTTTTGGGGTTTCTGGAGTTGGCTGCTTAATGTAATTAGACCCCAAAATGCTAAGGACTCTACTTCTAATAGTATAGAGAACACTGATAGTCCTTGGCATGAACGGGTTAGAGAGTTATGCAAAATAAATACATTTGACATTCCTGATTCATCACTCATGAGAGGCAAGGAGTTTAGTGACTCTATACACAATACCTTTGACCATATATGGAGAACCAAGGAACATAATGAAGCTGATTGGTTGCTCCTAAGTTTAGTGGACAAAGTGATGAAAGAAAATGAACTCAGGGATTCTGTCTCCTGGCTTCAGAAGCAGATACTGAGCCTCAAATCTGCTAAGATTGCCCTGAGTTGAGAATCTTATCTCCTGTAGAGAAAGAGCTCAAATTGTGGAAAAACACACAAGCTCTTATTGTGCAAGTGGCTGACCTGCAATGAAAGGTGCATGCACAGCCTCACCAGGTGTCTACTGTTAAAGTGAGGGCATTGACTGGAAAAGAATGGGAGCCTGCAACTTGGAATGGGGATGTGTGAGAGGACCCTGATGAAGTTGGAGACACTGAGTTTGTAACTCTGATGAACCTTTTTTTCCAGAAGAAACAGCTTCCCCATCCCCAGTAGTGGCAACATCCCCTCCCCAAACCCTGCTGCAATCAACCTTTCCACCTTTGTCTGAGGAGATAAACCTTGTGCTGCCTGAGGCAACAGTAATGGCCTCCCTTGAGGCACTTACCAGGCAATATGTTGATTCTCCTCAGGAACCATCCCCCAATACCCCTGTTTGCTTCTAGACGTGTAACTAAAGTTCCAGCAGGTCCCTAGAGGTGAATCTGGGAGTGTGACTCATGAGGAGGTGAACTACACTAGAAAAAGAACTGCTTGAGTTTTCTAATTTATATAAACAGAAATCTGGAGAACAGGCATCAGAAATGGATATTAAGGGTGTGGGATAATGATGGAAGGAACATATAAGTGGATCAGGATGAATTTATTGATTTGGGCCCACTAAGTAGGGATTCTGCATTTAATGTTGCAGCTTGGGGAGTTAAAAAAGGTTCTAATAGTTTATTTGCTTGTCTAACTGAAATATGGATTAAAAGATGGCCCACTGTGAGTGAGCTGGAAATGCCTGATCTCCCTTGGTTTAATGTAGAGGAAGGGATCCAAAGGCTTAGGGAGATTTGGATGGTGGAGTGGATTGGTCACTTTAGACATACTCATCCCAGCTGAGAGGGTCCAGAAGATGCACCCTTGACCAATACCCTTCGAAATAGATTTGTGAGGGCAGTGCATGTATCTTTGAAGAGCTCTGTAATTGCTCTGCTCTGTATGTCAGATCTAACAGTGGGGACCACAGTCACTCAACTAGAAAGTTTAAATACAATGGGAATAATTGAATCCCGGGTGGCAGGGTCCAAGTCCCAGCACTCAACTGTCAAAGGCAAGCTGGGCATAGCTACTGTAATGAACAGCAGAGGCAAAGTGGCAACCAGAATAGTCTGAGTGCCGTAGAGCTCTGCATTGGCTAATCATGGTGTTCCTAGAAGTGAAATTGATAGGAAGCCTACTACATTCCTACTTAATTTATATAAGCAGAAAACTTCTAGGTTGAATGGATGAATGACTAATTTGAATTCTAAAAACAGAGAATCACAGCCCCTCAGTCAATTTCCACACTTGAGCCAGTTTACAGACCCAGAAACCCTTGAATGAAGGGGAGGCCCTGTCCCCTTGAGGAAGGACCCCACTACATTACCAACAATTTATGCAGTGAACCTTTCTCCCATCCTTCCCCAAGGAGACCTCTGGCCTTTTATCAGGGTAACTGCAAGGCCAGCAATATACTTCTCCTGTCCTACCTCAGGGATATATCAACTCTCTGGCTTTGTGTCATAATGTTATTCAGAGAGACCTTGATTGTTTTTGCTTCTGTGAGATATCACACTGGTCCATTACATTGATGACATTATGTTGATTGGATCCAGTGAGCAAGAAGTAGCAAACACTGGACTTACTGGTGAGACATTTGAGTGCAAGAGGATGGGAAATAAATCCAACTAAAATGCAGGGACCTTCTAGTTCAGTAAAGTTTCTAGGGGTCCAGTGGTGTGGGGCCTGTCAAGATATTCCTTCTAAGGTAAAGGATAAGTTGCTGCATTTGGCCCCTCCTACAACCAAGAAAGAGGCACAACACCTAGTGGGCCTATTTGGATTTTGGAGGCAGCACATTCCTCATTTGGGTGTGTTACTCTGGCCCATTTATCGAGTGACCCGTAAGGCTGCCAGTTTTGAGTGGGATCCAGAACAGAAGAAAGCTCTGCAACAGGTCCAGGCTGCTGTGCAAGCTGCTCTGCCACTTGGGCCATATGACCCAGCAGATCCAATGGTGCTTGAGGTGTCAGTGGCATGTAGGGCTGTTGTTTGGAGCCTTTGGCAGGTGCCCCTAGGTGAATCACAGTGAAGGCCTCTAGGATTTTGGAGCAAGGCTCTGCCATTTTCTGCAGGTAACTAGTGTCCTTTTGAGAGACAGCTCTTCACCTGTTACTGGGCTTTGGTGGAAACTGAACTTTTGACTATGGGTCATCAGGTCACCATGCAACCTGAACTGCCTGTCATGAACTGAGTGCTTTCTAACCCATCTAGCATAAAGTGGGTCGTACACAACAGCATTGTATCATCAAATGGAAGTGGTATATATGTGATAGGGCTCAAGCAGGTCCTGAAGGTGCAAGTAAGTTGCCTGAGGAAGTGGCTCAAATGCCCTTGGTCTCCATTCCTGCCACCCGGACTTCTCTCCCTCAGTCTGCAGCGATGACCTCATGGAGAGTTGCCTATTTTCAGTTGACGAGGAAGAGAAGACCAGGGCCTAGTTCACACATGATTCTGCATGATATTCAGGCACCACCCAAAAGTGGACAGCTGCAGCGCTATAGCCCCTTTCTAGCACATCTCTGAAGGACAGCAGTGAAGAGACATCTTCCCAATGGGCAGAACTTTGAGCAGTGTACCTGATTGTGCACTTTGCCTGGAAGGAGAAATGGCCAGATGTATGATTATATTACTGGGCTGTAGCCAGTGGTTTGGTTGGTCAGGGACTTGGAAGAAGTGTGATTGGAAAATTGGTAACTAAGAAATTTGGGGAAGAGGTATGTGGATGGACTTCTTTGAGTGGTCAAAAATTGTGAAGATATTTGTATCCCATGTGAGTGCTCACCTATGGGTGACCTCAGCAGAGGAGGGTTTTAATAAGAGGATGGGATGACCCATTCTGTGGACACCACTCAGCCTCTTTCCCCAGCCACTCCTGTTCCTGCCCAATGGGCCCATGGACAAAGTGGCCATGGTGGCAGGGTTAGAGGTTATGCATGGGCTCAGCAATGTGGACTTCCTCTCACCAGGGCTGACCTGGCTACAGCCACTGCTAAGTGCCCAGTTTGCCAGCAGCAGAGACCAACACTGAGCCCTCAATGTGGCACATTCCTTGGGGTGATCAACCTGGTGGCAGGTTGTTTATATTAGACTTTTTGCATCATGGAAGAGACAGAGGTTTGTCCTCACTGGAATAAACACTTCGGATAGGGGTTTACCTGCCCTGAACACAGTGCTTCTGCCAAGACTACCATCTGTGGACTCACGGAATGCCTTGTCCACCATCATGGTATTCCACACAGCATTGTCTCTGACCAAGTCACTCATTTTATGGCTAAAGAACTGCAGCAGGGTGCTCACGCTTACCATGTTCCCCATCATCCTGAAGCAGCTGGATTGATATAATGGAGAAATGGCCTTTTGAAGTCACAATTATAATGCCAAGTAGGTGACAGTACTTTGCAGGGCTGGGGCAAGGTTCTCCAGAAGGCCATGTATGCTCTGAATCAGTATCCAATATATGGTACTGTTTCTCCCATAGCCAGGATTCATGGGTCCAGGAATCAAGGGGTGGAAGTGGAAGTGGCATCACCTACCATCACCCTTAGTGATCCACTAACAAAATATTTGCTTCCTGTTCCCACGATATTATGTTCTGCTGGCCTAGAGGTCTTAGTTCCAGAGGGAGGAAAACTGCCAGCAGGAGACACAACAACAATTCATTAAACTGGAAGTTAAGATTGCCACCTGGACACTTTGGGTTCCTTCTACCTGTAAGTCAACAGGCTAAGAAGAAGGGAGTTACAGTATTGGCTGGGGTGATTTACCCAGACTCTCAAGATGAAATCAGTCTACTACTGCACAATGGAGGTAAAGAAGAGTATGCATGGAATACAGGAGATCCATTACGCTGTCTTTTAGTATTATCATGCCCTGCGGTTTAGGTAAATGGGAAACTACAACAGCCCAATCCAGGCAGGACTGCAAATGACCCAGACTCTTCAGGAATGAAGGTTTGGGTTACTCCACCAGGAAAAAAACCATGACCTGCTGAGGTGCTTGCTGAAGGCAAAGGGAATACAGAATGGGTAGTAGAAGAAGGTAGTTGTCAGTACTAGCTACGACCACAGGACCAGCTGCAGAAATGGGGACTGTAATTGTCATGACTATTTCCTCCTTCTTTTGTTAAAACATGTTTGTGCATGTATACACTTGTACTAAGAAAATATCTTCATTTTATTTCCTTTCTTCTTTATTATGTGACGTAAGATTTATTGACTTCACATCAGCGTTTAAGTGTTGTTAACTTTATGTAATAGTATTTGGGTTGGGGATTGGTGCATTTCCGGTTGTACGTAGGATAGTTGTGTTAGGTTAGGTGTAATTATGACCTCATTATTGTCTTTATTTGGAGATTATGTATGATCTCAGGAGATGTGTATGTGTTGAAGTTGACGAGGGGTGGACTTGTGATGGTTAATACTGAGTATCAACTTGATTGGATTTAAGGGTACAAAGTATTGATATTGAGTGTATCCATAAGGGTGTTACCAAAGGAGATTAACATTTGAGTCAGTGGGCTGGGAAAGGCAGACTCAACCTTAACGTGGGTGGGCACAACCTAATCAGCTGCCAGCACAGCTGGAATATAAGCAGGTAGAAACATGTGAAAAGAGAGACTGGCCTAACCTCCCAGCATACATCTCTCCCGTACTGGATGCTTCCTGTCCTTGAACATCAGACTCCAAGTTCTTCAGTTTTGGAACTCGGACAGGCTCTCCTTGTTCCTCAGCCTGCAGACGGCCTATTGAGGAACCTTGTGATTGTGTGAGTTAACACTTAATACACTCCCCTTTATATATATATAAAGTGGTGACTTAAGTGTGTTAAGTGTTAACTCACACACTACACACACACACACACATATACACACATTCCATTTGTTCTGTCCCTCTAGAGAACCCTGACTAATACACCATATAAAAAAAAATTAGAAAAGAACAAGGAGACATTAAAACTGATACTGTAGAAATTCAAAGGATCATTAGTGGCTACTGTGAGCAACTGTATGTCAATTAATTGGAAAATCCAGAAGCAATGGATAAATTGCTAGACACATACAACCTGCCAACATTGAACCATGAAGAAATTCAAAAACTGAACAGATCAATAACAAATAACAAGATAAAAGGCATAATAAAATGTCTCCCAGCAGAGAGAGCCTGGAGTCTAATAGCTTCACAGCTGAATTCTACCAAACATTTAAAGAACTAATATCAATTCTACTCAAACTATTCCAAAAAATAGAAGCAGAGAGAATACTTCCAAACTCATTCTACAAGGCCAGTGTTACCCTGATATCAAAACCGGACAAAGACACATCAAAAAAGGAAGACTATAGACCAATGTCCCTGATGAATATTGATGTAAAAATCTTCAACAAAATAGTAGCAAACTGAATTCAGTAGCACATTAAAAAGATCATTCATCATGACTAAGTGGGATTTATCCTAGATATGCAAGGATGGTTTAACATATGCAAATCAATCAGTGTGATACGTCATATCAACAGAATGAAGGACAAAAACTATGCAATTATTTCAATGGATGCTGAAAATGCATTGATAAAATTTGACATCTCTTCAGGATAAAAACCCTCAAAACCTGGGTACAGAAGGAACATACCTCAACATAATAAAAGCCATATATGACAGACCCAAAACTAGTATCATACTGAGTGGGGAAAACTGAAAGCCTATTCTCTAAGATCTGGAACATGACAAGGATGCCCACTTTCACCACTTTTACTCAACATTGTACTACAAGTCCTAGCTAGAGCAGTCAGACAAGAGAAATAAACAAAGGGCATCCAAACTGAAAAATAATTCAAATTATCCTTGTTTGCAGATCATATAATCTTATTTTTGGAAAAATCTGAAGACACTACCAAAAAAAAAACCTGATGAACAAATTCAGTAAAGTTGCAGGATACAAAATCAGCATACAAAAATCAGTAATTTTTTTTAAATTATTTATTTATTTATTTATTATTATTATACTTTAAGTTCTAGGGTACATGTGCAT
The DNA here is from genome assembly GCF_003255815.1 of Theropithecus gelada. Lineage (NCBI taxonomy): Eukaryota > Metazoa > Chordata > Mammalia > Primates > Cercopithecidae > Theropithecus > Theropithecus gelada. The sequence goes on from NC_037683.1 coordinate 75,494,358, forward strand.
AACGTGCAGGTTTGTTACATATGTATACTTTTGCCATGTTGCTGTGCTGCACCCATCAACTCGTCAGCACCCATCAACTCGTCATTTACATCAGGTATAACTCCCAATGCAATCCCTCCTCCCTCCCCCCTCCCCATGATAGGTCCCGGTGTGTGATGTTCCCCTTCCTGAGTCCAAGTGATCTAATTGTTCAGTTCCCACCTATGAGTGAGAACATGCGGTGTTTGGTTTTCTGTTCTTGTGATAGTTTGCTAAGAATGATGGTTTCCAGCGGCATCCATGTCCCTACAAAGGACACAAACTCATCCTTTTTTATGGCTGCATAGTATTCCATGGTGTATATGTGCCACATTTTCTTAATCCAGTCTGTCACTGATGGACATTTGGGTTGATTCCAAGTCTTTGCTATTGTGAATAGTGCCGCAATAAACATACGTGTGCATGTGTCTTTATAGCAGCATGATTTATAATCCTTTGGGTATATACCCAGTGATGGGATGGCTGGGTCATATGGTACCTCTAGTTCTAGATCCTTGAGGAATCGCCATACTGTTTTCCATAATGGTTGAACTAGTTTACAATCCCACCAACAGTGTAAAAGTGTTCCCATTTCTCCACATCCTCTCCAGCACCTGTTGTTTCCTGACTTTTTAATGATGGCCATTCTAACTGGTGTGAGATGGTATCTCATTGTGGTTTTGATTTGCATTTCTCTGATGGCCAGTGATGATGAGCATTTTTTCATGTGTCTGTTGGCTGTATGAATGTCTTCTTTTGAGAACTGTCTGTTCATCAGTAGCATTTTTATATGCCAAGAGTGAATGATGTAAGAAAGAAACAGTGGAGCAATTCCATTTACAATAGCTGCCAATAAAACAATTACCTAGGAATTGATCAAAGAAGTAAGAGATTTCTACAATGAAAACTATAAAATATTAATGAAAAAATTGAAAAGGACCTTAAAATTGGAAAGAGATTCCATATTCATGGATATGAAGGACCAATATTGGTAAAATGTCCATACTATCCAAAGCAATCTACAGATTCAGTGCAATCTCTATCAAAATATCAATGACATTCTTCACGGAAATAGAAAAAACAATCCTAAAATTTATACAGAACCACAAAAGACCCAGAATAGCCAAAGTTATTCTACACAAAAAGAACAAAACTGGAGGAATCACTTTACCTGACTTCAATTTATACTATAGAGCTATAGTAACCAAAACAGCATGGTACTGGCATAAAAACAGACACATAGACCAGTGGAACAGAGTAGAGAAGCCAGAAATAAACCCATACATCTACAGTGAACTCATTTTCGACGAAGGTACCAATAACATATTTAATACATTGTGGAAAGGACAGTCTCTTCAATAAATGGTACTGAGAAAACTGGATACCTATATGCATAAAATGAAAGTAGACCCTATCTCTCATTATATACAAAAATAAAATAAAAATGGATTAAGACTTAAATCTAAGACCTCAAACTATGGAACTACTAAAAGAAAACGTTGGAGAAACTCTCTGGGACATTAGAGTAGGCAAAGATTTCTTGAGTAATACCCCACAAGCACAGACAACCAAAGCAAAAATGGACAAATAGGATCACGTCAAGGTAAGAAGCTTCTGCACAGCAAAGGAAACAATCAACAAAGTGAAGAGACAATCCACAGAATGGGAGAAAATATTAGCAAACTATCCATCTAAAAAGGGATTAATAACTAGAATATCTAAGGAGCTCAAACAACTCTGTAGGTAAAAATCTAATAATCTGATAAAAATGGGGAAAATATCTGGATAGACATTCCTCAAAAGAAGATATACAAATGGCAAATAGGTATGTGAAAAGGAGTGCAACAGCATTGATCATCAGAGAAATGCAAATCAAAACTACAGTGAGATATCTTACCCCAGTTAAAATGGCTTTTATCCAAAAGTCAGGCAATAACAACCGCTGTTGAGGACGTGGAGAAAAAGGGACTCTCATACACTGGTGGTGGAATGTAAAGCAGTACAATCACTATCAAGAACAGTTTGGAGGTTCCTGTAAAAGCTCAAAATAGAGCTACCATGTGATCCAGCAATCCCACTCCTAGTTATATGCTCAAAAGAAAGGAAATTGATATATTGAAGACATATTTGCACTTCCATGTTTATTGCAGCCCTATTCACAATAGCCAAGATTTGGAAGCAACCTAAGTGTCCATCAACAGATGAATGGATAAATAAAATGTAGCATATATACACAATGAAATATTTTTCAACCATAAAAAAGAATGAGATTCTGTCATTTGCAACAACGTGGATGGAACTGGAGGTCACTGTGTTAAGTGAAATGAGCCAGGCACACAAAGGCAGACTTTGCATGTTCTCACTTATTTGTGGGAAATAAAAATTAAAAACAATTGAACTCATGGAGATAGAAAGTAGAGTAGAATGATGGTTACTAGATACTGGGAAGAGTAATGGAACAGGGAGAGTTGGGGAGGAGGTGAAGATGGTTAATAGGTACAAGAAAATAGAAAGAATGAATAATACCTGGTATTTGCTAGCACAACAGGGTGACTATAGTAAAAAATAATTTAATTGTACATTCAAAAATAACTAAAAAGTGTATAATTGGTTTGTAACACAAAAGATAAATGCTTGAGGTGATGGATACCCCATTTACCCTGATGTGATTATTATTATTATTGCATGCTTGTATCAAAATGTCTCATGTAACCCATAAATATACATACCTACTATATACCCACAAAAATTAAAAATTTATTTTTTTTAAAAAAACAAAGGCATCTGTATGGAGGACGGTTGCTTTAGCAAAGAGTTCAGTCAACTGTGGTCTTATTCACTAGAATTTAACTGACACATTATAAATCTTTGGCACACTGAAGGAGCCTTTGTTTTTGAGCATGAGAATGGAAGCTGTGATGGCAATGTCTGGCAGATTGTCAGTATCCTCTCAGTTTTGGCAAGTTGCTTTGTTAGAATTTTAGATTGGCCAAGTCCTAATATTGTCAAAAACAACCCAACCATGAAGAGTAATGGCTAAAGAGGTTTCCTGGTTGAGAGAGTTCTTCTTTTTTTTTTTAATTTAATTTTTTTTTTTTTTTTTTTTTTTTTTTTTGAGACAGAGTCTCGCTGTGTCTCCCAGGCTGGAGTGCAGTGGTGCAATCTCAGCTCACTGCAAGCTCCGCCTCCTGTGTTCACGCCATTCTCCTGCCTCAGCCTCCCGAGTAGCTGGGACTACAGGGGCCCGCCACCATGCCTGGCAAATTTTTTTGTATTTTTAGTAGAGACGGGGTTTCACCATGTTAGCCAGATGGTCTTGATCTCCTGACCTCGTGATCTGCCCACCTCGACCTCCGAAAGTGCTTAGGGTTACAGGCTTGAGCCACTGTGCCTGGCCAAGAGAGTTCTTTTTTTTTAAATGACCATGTTCAGTAGCTTCACTGGCTAGTTTGATGTTTGGGTAAAGTAGCTGTTAACTAATGTGAGGACTGGGGCAGACAGCAAAGGGGCAAAAGAAGATATAAGACAACAAGAGAGAGGAGGGGTTTAAACTGGTTTGCTGCCTTTCTTGGCTTGCCTCTGCCCTGACTTCTAAGTCCAGGAACAAAAATTCATGGAGGAAGTAGAGGTTAAAAATCTCTGGGAGGCTAGGATAGAGCTCAGATTTTATTGTGCTTTCCTCAGAGGCCCCATGTTGCATGACTAGGGAGAACCATTCACATGAATCAGTGCAATAATGTGTGTATAAGTAGTCTGTATATCTCATTAAAATGCTGATTCAGTATGACGAAGATGAGGTGTGAAATTTTCCATTCTCTTTCTTTTTCTTCTTTTCTTTTTTTTCTTTTTTGAGACAGGGTCTTGTTCTGCCACCCGGGCCAGAATGCAGTGGCAGAATCACAGCTCACTGCAGCCTTGACCTCCCCAGGCTCAAGCGATCCTCCCACCTCAGCTGGGAATACTGGCACGGGCCACCACACTCACTAATTTTTTAAATTTTTTGTAGAGATGGGGTTTCTCCATGTTGCCCAGGCTGGTCTTGAACTCCTGGGCTCAAGCGATTTGCCTGCCTTGGCCTCCCAGAGTGCTGGGATTATAGGTGTGAGCCACTGCACCCAGCTGAAATTCTCCATTTCTAACTGGCTCCCAGGTGAATGAGAATGTTGTATGTCTAAGAACCATATTTTAAATAGCAAGTTTCCAAGGAAATTACGCATATTAATCCTCAAAACAATCTTATAATGTAGTAGTCACTGCAGTATTTCTAATTTATACACAAGAAAGTTGAGATTAAATCACTAGCCTAGTTCACCCAACTAAGGAACAAAGCCAAGATTTAAACTCAGGTAGTCTGCATCTATCATCCACATTTACAAATATATATATATATATAAATTAATAAAATTTATTTTTAGAGCAGTTTTAGGCTTATAGAAAAATTGAGTGGAAAGTAGAGAGAATTCCCACGTATACTGCTTCCCACCTCCCAACAGCTTCCTTTATAATTAGCATCTTGCGTTGGTGTGTTACATTTGTTATAGCTGATGAATCAATATTGGTACATTGTTACTAACTAGAGTCTGTAGTTATCAATAATGATAATAAACAAACTATTGTGCTTGTTTATGTATCTACCATACTAGGCTTTTATTATTTTAGTGTGCTCTATTTGTTTTTTTAAGGGTAACTGTGAAACAGCCTCAGGCAGATTTTTCCAGCTATTCCAGAAAAAGACATCATTATCATAGAAGGTGACAGTTCTGTGTGTGTTATTGCCCCTGAAGAACTTCCAGTGGGACAAGATGTGGAGGTAGAAGACAGTAATATTCATGATCCTGACTCTGTGTAGGCCTAGGCTAAGGTGTGTGTGTCTTAGTTTTTAACAAAAAAGTTTAAAAAGTAAAAAAATTTAAAAATGTAAAAAAATAGAAAAAAGCTTATAGATAAGGATATAAATGAAATATTTTTATACAGCTGTACAATGTTTGTGTATGTACATAAAAAATAGTTATGTACATAATTGCATGTGCTCTGGTTTTATATGCCTGGCAGTGCAGTAGGTTTGTTTATACCAGGATCATCACAAACATGAGGAATGTGTTGTGCTAGGATGTTATGATTATGTCATAAGTAGGTAATAGGAATTTTTCAGCTCCATTATAATCTTCTGTGATACAGTGATATATATGGTCCATCGTTGACTGAAATGTCATTGTGTGGTGTATGACTGTAGTTGGGATCAGAGTATGTAGCCTTTCAGACTAGCTTCTTTCACTTAGCAAGGTATTTTAAGGTATCCATATTTTTTTGTGACATAATAGCTCATTCCTTTTATTGCTGAATAGTATTTCACTGTCTGGATTGCCCATTCATCTATTGAAGGGCATTTTGGTTGCTTTTAATTTGGGGCAATTATGAATAAAGCTGCTATAAATGTTCATGTGCAGGTTTTTATGTGGATTTAAGTTTTTAACTCAAGTATTTGACTAGAATTTAAATAAGTATTTGAGTAATTATTTGGGAGCAAAACTGCTGGATTATATGGCAAGACTATGTTTCATTTTGTAAGAAACTGTCAAATTGTCTTCCAAAGTGGCTGTATCATTTTGCTCCCACCAGCAATGAATAAGAATTTCTGCTGCACATCCTTGCCAGCATTTGGTATTATTAGTGTTTTGGATTTTGGCCATTTGAATAGGTATGTAGTTGTATCTCATTTTAATCATGTTTTCTTTTTAGCCATTATATTCTACCACCTCTCACTATAAGCAGCAGTTCATCTTCCTGTTATTCTAGGCAAAACCAAATTCCAATCCCACTGCGGAATTTAGCATTGCACCAGACTTCAAACTGGTTAATAACAAACAAACAAGGAGACCCTATAAAAACCATTGTACTTTCAGTCCTCTCTAAAAATGTCAAAAGGTTTCACTCACAGGCTAGTACATGAATTCCACACTGCATGGAATCAGTCTCGCTGCCATTCTACTTTACTTTTTAGTCAGGTTTATTGAATGATAATTTTAATACAGTAAAACTCATCATTTTAAAGTATATAGTTTGATGAGTTTTAGCAATATACGGATGTATAACCACCACCACAATCAAGATATAGGACATTTCCATCACTGCAAAAGGTTGTCCTTTTGTAATCCATCCCTGCCCTAGGCAACCACTACTGTCTATATAGTGTTTGGCTTTTTAGAATGCTATATAAATAGAATCATAGAGTGTATACTCTTTTTAAATAATTTTGTTTCATACTAGTTTTTCTAGGGGTTCCAGTTTCACCTCTCAGTAGATTTTACATATTTCTCATATGCCTCTGTGCTTATTAATTCATCTAGTTCTGAAGGGTTATTCAGTGTCATCTTGATCCACCTACCATCTTCATAACAAGATTTGTTGACAAGTCCTGGATTTTCTGCAAGAGCTTCATTAATTTCAGTAACTTCTTCTGATATAGGAGAGTAAAGTTCAGTAGCAGCTTTCACACTTTCCAAAGCACTGAACTAGTTTTGTTTGTTCGATTTTGTCCCAATTTCAGGCAGACTACAGTAAACATCTCCCAAAAAGTTTCCTGTGCAAAATTGCTGATTCCCACTGTTCCAATACCATTTTCTCTTATCCATTCATTATTATTATTATTATTATTATTATTAGGTGAATTTATGCAACAAGGGCTGAACCTGGCCGTGGCAGCGTCAGTAGTGCCCGCCCTCAGCCCTCAAGGCGGCCACGGGTTCCTAGGCCCTGTGCAAGGTGCAGGCCATGTCCCATGCTCTGTTGCTCAGTGTCAGGTGCCGATTTTTTTCCTGTGTTTTCTTAGGGAAGTTTTATAGTTTTAGCTCTTATATTTAGGTCTGTGTCTTTTTAAATTAATTTTTGTGTATAACGTGAAATAAAGACAGATGTTCATTTTTTCCTTTGCTTCCTTACCTTTTCTTCTTTCCTCTCCTTCCCTTTCCTCTCTCCATGCTTTTGTCCTGCTTCCCTCCCTATCTCCCTCCCTCTTGTTTCTTACAGATGTCCTTACAGATTCTTACAGATGTCTTCTTTCGTACATATTTTTTTCCTGCATTTTCTTAGGGAGGTTTTATAGTTTTAGTTCTTATATTTAGGTCTGTGTCTTTTAAAATTAATTTTTGTAATATTTTATAGTTTTTGTGGTATAGGCCTTGAAATATTTTGTTAAGTATATTCCTATATATTTTTTGTTTTGATTCTATTGTATATATTTTTTCACATTTTAGTTTATAATTATTTTTGATAGTATATAAGAAATGTATACTGTACACATTTTTGTATATTGGCCCTATGTCTTGTGACCTTACTAAATTTACTTGTAAGTTCTAATAGCTTTTTTTCATTGCTTCTTTAGAATTTTCAATATATAGGATCATGTCATCTGCAAACAAAGATAGTTTTGCTTTTTTCTGATCTATTGCCTTTTATTTCTTCTTCTTGCCTGATTGTGCTGGTTAGTATCTCCAGTACAATATTAAAGTAGACATGGTGAGAACAGACGTCCTTGCTGATTGCTATAGAGGGAAAGCATTCAGCCTTTCAGAATTGAAGATGAGATTAAATTTATGTTTTGTGTAGATGATTTTTATCATGTTGAGGAAGTTCCCATTTATCTCTAGTTTGCTAATAGTTTCTAATCCCAAATGGATGTTGAATTTTGCAAATCTTTTTCTGTATCTATTAAGATATCATTTTGGTTTTGAATTTGTTGATATGATGAATTTGACTGTGATTGATTTTCAAATGTGGAACCAACCCTGCATACCGGAATAAATCACATTTAATGATGTATTATGTTTTATATATTACTGGTTTCAATTTATCAATATTTTGTTAAATATTTTTGAGTTGATATTCAGGAAGGATATTGGTTGTTCTGTTTTAGTTTCTTGAAACATATTTGGTTTTGCTATTGGGGATAATGCTGTCATCATAAAATGAGTTGGTATTTCCCTCCTTTCTATTTTTCTGGAAAAGTTTGTGTAAAATTGGTATAATTTCTTCCTTAATTGTTGGCTAGAATTCACCTGTGAACTCATTTAGGCCTGGAGTTCACTTTGTGTCAAAGTTTTAACTATGATTTCAATTTCTTTAATAAACATGGCTATTCAAGTTATCTATTTCTTCTTCAGTGAGTGTTAGTAATGATTCCAAGGAATTTGTCCATTTCATCTAAGCTTTCAAATACATTCACAAAAATATTTTAAAAGTATTCTATTATTATCCGATGGGATTGATGGTGATGCCTCTTCTTTCATTCCTGATATTGATAATTTACATCTTTTTGTTGTTGTTGGTCAGTCTAGTGGCAGGTTTGTCAGTTTTTCTGAGCTATCCAAAGAACCAGGGTTTATTTATTTGTTTTTTTGTTTGTTTGTTTTCTATTTCACTGATTTCTCCCATTTATTATATCTTTTCTTCTTGCTTTGGGTTTAATTTGCTTTTCTTTTGCTAGTTTTTAAGGTGGAGGTTTATAGCATTGACTTGAGACTTTGCTAAAATAAGCATTTAATATTGTAAATTTCCCTTTAAGCATTACTGTAGCTGTGCCCCACTCATTTTGACATATTATATTTATTTTCATTTAAATAAAATATTTTCTAATTTTCATTAGAAAATTAGTTATGGAAAAGTATTGTTTGATTTCCAAATACTTGCGGATTTTCCAAATATCTTTCTCTTATTGACTTCTAATTTAATTCCAATGTGGTCAGATAATTTTTTTTTTTTTTTGGACAGAAACTTACTCTGTTGCCCAGGCTGGAGTGCAATGGCATGATGTCGGCTTGCTGCAACCCCTGCCTCCCAGGATCAAGAGATTCTCGTGCCTCAGCCTCCCGAGTAGCTATGACTACAGTCGTGGGGACCACCATGCCCAGCTATTTTTTCTGTATTTTAGTAGAGTTGGAGTTTAGCCATGTTGGCCAGGTTGGTCTTGAACTCCTGGCCTCAAGCGATCTACCCACTTCAGCCTCCCAAAGTGCTGGGATTACAGGTGTGAGCCACCGCCCCTGGCCTGAGAACATACTTAATATGATTTTAGTTGTTTTGTGTTTCTTGGTGAATGTTCTAGGTGCCTTGAAAATAATGGATATTGTTAGGTAGAATGTTCTGTAAATGTCCTACTAGGTCAATTTAGTTGATAGTGTTGTCAGTCTTCTCTATCCTTAATGATTTTTTTTTAGTATAATTATTCTGTCAAATACTGAAAGAACAGTCTTATAAAGTTTCTCAAACTGTTATTGTGACCATTCCATATTCTTTCCTAAACATGCCTTCCCTGGCTCAGTAGTACTTGGGCAGGGCCTGTAGTAGAGTGGGCACCAGCCAAGTAATCAAATATTAGTGTCCTTTGGCTGGCTCCCCAAATTTAGCCATATTTTATGATTTTATGGAAAATGTTCACTTTTGGTTTCCAAGAAATAAAGGGAAGGGAAATATTTTTCTCTTTACAAACTTGGTGTTCCTCAAAAAGATGACTTTTTGGCCAGGTGCAGTGGCTTACATCTGTAATCCCAGGAATTTGGGAGGGCAAGGGGGTGGATCACTTGAGGCCAGAAGTTCAAGACTAGCCTGGGCAACATATGAGACCTCATTTCTACAAAAAATAAGAAAAAAATTAATCAGGCGTGGTGGCACATTCCTGTAGTGACAGCAACTCAGGAGGTTGAGGCAGGAGGATCATTTAATAAGGTGGGAGGTTGAGGCAGCAGTGAGCCATGATTGCCTCTCTGCATTCCAGCCTAGGCAACAGAGCGAGACCCTGCTTCAAAAAAAAAAAAAAAAAAAAGTAACATGACTTTTCTATCACCTCCTAGTGCTCTTTTATACGGAAGGGGAAGGATGTGTCATAGGAGAGATTGCTGCCCCAAATAGCTGAATTTCAAATATTGGATACTTTATTGTTTTTGTTTCCAGCAATGGGGTCTTGGTGATAGTTCCAGGGAAAAATAGGAAAAGTTCTATTAAATAAGTTGTAGTTGCATGAAACTGAATTACTAAATCAGTTTATCTTGTTCTCCTTAAAATGCCTTATCATAATTACTTAAGATTTCTCACTGAGTAGACACTGTTTAGGCCAAACTGGCAGTGTCCCAGCTAAGGCTCATTCCAAAATTCCAAACTGTTTGTTTAATGTCATAGAATAAAACAATTCTTTTCACAGAAGCAAAGGCCAGTATTGCACAATATCATATTATCAACACCAACAAATAGAAACATACTTAGCTCTCTTGGCTGTGTTTAACTTAAAAAATACTGTTTGAGGACTCATACAGCTGCAACGTTCTGACCTAAGGGAATATCTGGCCAGTTCCTCTGAGCCTAAGCAACAGGAAACTTAACCAGTTTTGTTTGTTTTCCTTGAGTGTGACTCTTTGATAAGTAGGGCTCTTTTGAGGGGAAAGAAAAAGGCTGGTGGGTTTTAAATTATAAATGAATGTGGAGGAGGAGAAATAGGATTAACATTGGTTGACCTAATATACACTAGGCTTTGTGGTAAGTGCTTACGGCCATGTCCTTATCCTGTCTTCTCAAGATCTCTGTTTAAGTGAAATATTAGCCCCATTTTATAGGCAAAGAGACTGAGGTTCAGAGTGGAATGAAGTCCCATAGCTGGAAGAAATTGAAATTAGAACCAGGATCTCTCTAGTGCCAAAGTTCATGCTCTTTGTTGTCCATCATGCTTCTACTAATATGGAGGCCCAGCACAAAAGTAACCCACAATCCATGGCTGATTTATTGATTAGGTCTGTGGTTTCTGGAATGGTCCTGCTCAAATGCGATTGGCAGTTGAGTCCATAAAAATGCCACATTTCTCTTTAGGTTCAGTGTGTTAGGGAAGCTTTGATCATGTCATGTACTTTAAGCAGAGCCTGAATATTTTTGTCTTAGATAAATTTGACGTTGTACAATACTGACATCTCTTTGGACTCCAGCCTTTGCAAATATTAGGCTCAATGTCAGGATTGAACAGTGAGCAGCAGCTTAGGGCCTCAGCCTAGGCAAGAAGGGAGGACTAGGAAAGTCCAAAGATTGACAAAGAGAAAGCTTACAGGCAGACAGGCAACTCCAGGTGTCAGAATTCAGGATAAAACAAATCCTTTTGGGTCTCAGATATTATAGACCCAAAAGGTCTTGCTATGAGAGAGAAGATCATGCAAAGAAGTAACCTAAAGTCCAGGTGATCAGTGACCATGCATCATATCTAAATGGTGCTGTCCCATAGGCAATTGGAAGCACAGTTGACTTGCAACTCAGGAAAGATATCTGGTCTGGAGAGTTATCAGTCAATAAAGGGGCAGCTAAAACCCTGGGAACTGATGATCTTGGGCAGGGGAGTGTGGAAGGCAATGTGAAGTGAGGAATGAAGAGGGTCGGGGTCTAAGAGTCTTTGATGTCTGTTAACTACTCCTTCCTCAACCAGCAGCAGGCTTCCAGCTGTTCTGAACACTTCCTATCCACTCTCTTAGTTAGGGGAAAGGAGGACCTTGAGATGGCTGAACACACAACAGCCAACACCGGTCAGATGAGATTGGCAGTGGTTTATTAGTCACAGGTACACACAGGGTGGGGAAAGAGCACCCCCACATGCCATCAGGGGCCACATAGAGCAAAGTGAACCAGCAGAGGCTTTGGGAGGCTAAATTGAGTTCAGAGGTTTGTCTATTCATGGAACTGGACATTCTAATTATTGAATTGAGGCTGTATTTGCAACTTAATATGACAGCAGGACTGTCTACTACTTAAGAATGAATGGAAAACTATAAGGGGGAGGAGTTGAATAAAGGGATGGTGGAAGATAACTAATGTTCTGATTACCAACTGTGCTTCAAGATTTTCGAATGTACCAATTATATTTCCAACTGTATTTCCATTTAATAATCCCGTTGTCAGTTCACCCTCAACCTGTCCCAACAAACTCATTATCTTCCTTCGTACTTGTTTCCCACCTCCTCATTTCTGTTTCTGACAGTGTCATTTTCTCAAGCAATACTCCTGCCTCAGCCTCCCGAAGTTCTGGGATAATAGGTGTGAGCCACCATGCCTGGCTGCTAAAAATTTTTATGGAATTCTGTAGAATTCTTGTGTCTATGTTGATGAAAAACATTGGTCTGTAGTTTTCTTGTATTGTTTGTTTTTGATGTCAGTGTATTTTGCCTCATAGAAAAATTCAATAAAACTTCCTCCTTTTCAGTTTTCCTGAAAGAATTTGTGTAGATTTCATATTATTTCTTCCTTAAATGTTTGGAAGAATTCACTAATGAAGGGTGAAGTTTTCTTATGAGACTTTGAACTTTACATTTAATTTCCTTAATAGATAGAGGGCTATTAATGTTTCCTGTTTCTTCTTGAGTGAATCTTGGTAGTCTGTGCCTCTCAAGGAATTTGTGTGTTTTCATTAGGGGTGTCAAATTTATTGATGTAGTGATGCCTATAATATTTCCATCTTATTCTTTTTAAAATCTTTAGAATTTCTACTCATGTCAACTCTGTTATTATTGATAATGGTAATTTGTGTCCTCTTTCTTTTTTTTTCCCTGATCAGTCTGGACAAAGGTTTACCAATTTTATTGATTTTTCTTCAATATACAGCTTTTGATTTCTCTATTTTTTTTCTGACCTATTTAATATTAATAAATTATTATATAAATTTTTAGTTATCCAATTCCTGTATCTTGGAACATCTGCACTTTTGTCCAATGATCTTTTGAAGGAATATCAGTCTTTCATTTTTACTATTAAATTTTCTTATATTTATAATGTAATATTCGATGCATATTGTTATGGTCTGAATGGTTGTGTCCCCCCATGTGTTGAAATCCTAACCCACGAGGTGATGGTATTGGGAGGCGAGATCTTTGGGAAGTTATTAGGTCATGAAGGTGGAGCCCTCATGAGTAGGATTTGTGCCTTATAAAGGAGACCCCAGAGAGTTAGGTGGCCTCACTCTGGCCATGTGAGGTTATAACCAAAAGATGCTGTCTAGGGAAAAGGCCCTCATGAGACAATGAATCTGCCAGTGCCTTGATCTTGGATTTCCCAGCCTCCAGAACTGTGAGAAATAAGTTGCTGTTGTTTTTAAGCTACTCAGTTAATTTTGTTATCGTGGCCTGAATGAACTAAGACATATATGACAGAATTTATGTAACCTATTTGTAGGTTGAGAAGTATAAATAAATACCTATTTGTTTCATAGATTTGTTTTGTAGATTAATACCTGGCAGATCTCATCTTCTAATTTCTGCCTCCTACTTTATCTCTCAGAAAATAAATTCTGTTAAAGTTGTGGAGTCATTTGATTGTCTTTCTGTGTTCTAATTTTACCTAAGAAAAGTCGTTATCCTTATCAGTCAGGTTGGTTTGTTTTTCTAAGCTAACTTTCACTGAGTGCTTGCTATGTTCCAGGAAATTCTTATCAGTGGCCTAAGGAGCAGGTGTTAACATCATGTCTTCTATGGGTAAATTTTGCTTTAAGGCATATTCAGCAGAAAACTCAACACTAGCTTAAGCAGACATGGGTTTATTTTTCTCTCTCAACATAAAGTTTGCAGTTAGTACTAGAAGATTGATATGGCAGCTCTCCAATGTCACCTGTGACCTGGTATCTTACATTAGGTTCCCCAGGAGCAGATCCTGAGTTAAGGATTATGATAATGTGACTTACTAAGGAAGTATTCCCGAGAAATACTGATAAGGCAGTCAGGGCAGGACAGGGCAAGACAGGGCAGAAACTAACAGGAATCTAAGAATGTGATCTCATGCTAAAGTGCAGCACAGGGCAGATTCACCATGAGCCCCATAGGATAATTTTTGAGTGAAATTTAAGACAGAGGTATTCCACCCAAGAACTGGGGAGTTGGGCTTTCAAAAGCCTTGTGAGGCTGGTGGGAGTAATGCACACTCATAGACATTTTCATCTCTCCGTGCAAGGGGGCAAAGCAGCATCACTACAACAAAGGCAATCCTTGTAAGAGCTGCAAGTGCTGGATATTGAAAGAACATGGAAGATGGTGGTGGTATAGGTGTGTGGCACATATGGTAATGGTATCAAATAATCCAATATAAAGAAATTCAAGGGAATTTGGGCAGAGTACCAATATCATCCACTACACCAGGATTCCTTTATCTTTCCCTCCTGCCTTTTTTTTTTTTTTCTATTTTTTTTGAGATATACTCTTGCTTTGTCACCCAGGCTAGAGTGCAGTGGCATGATCTCAGCTCACTGCAGCCTCTGCCTCCCAGGTTGAATCGATTCTTCTGCCTCAGCCTCCCGAGTAGCCGGGATTACAGGAGTGCACCACCACACCCAGCTAAGTTTTGTATTTTTAGTGGAGATGGGGTTTCTCCATGTTGGCCAGGCTGATCTCGAACTCCTGACCTCAAGTGATCTGCCTGCCTTGGCCTCCCAAAGTGCTGGGATTATAGGCGTGAGCCTGGTCCAGCTCCTCCTGCCACTTCTTCTAATGTGGAGGCCTTTGTCCCCATGCTCTTCACCTTGTGGTCAGAAGTTGGCTGCTCTGCATTCAGCATCCTATCTATGGCTCAGGCAGGAAGAGAAGAAGGGGTAAAAGACTGAAAAAGGGCTTGCCAGTCAAATATGTCTTTTTAAAAGAAGTTTTTCTTAAACCATTATCCTGCTTATATTTTATTGTACAGAACTATGCCAAATGGTTACCCTATCTAGCTGCATTGGAATCTGGGAAAGAGTGTATTTTTAGTTATGTGCACTGTTATCTGATAAAAAAAAAATGAGGGTCTATTGGTAAAGCAGTAAGGGTGGTGGTTGTGGATATTAGGTAGACAATTACAATATTTGGTGCTCCCTATTTACAGAGGAGAAATAGATATCGAGAGAGGTTACTTACCTTGCCAAAGTTGCACAGCCTATAAGCAGCAAACCAACCCTGTTCTTAATCCACTGGACACTGATTCACGTAATCTCTTTGTGGGAGCATCCTCTGTGCTAGGGACTGTAATTAAGCTTGGATGAGTGTTTCATCTTTGTATTAGTCAGGGTTCTCCAAAGGGACAGAATCAGTAGGATATATATATGTATGTATATGTGTGTGTGTGTGTGTGTGTATATATCTATATATGTGTGGATATATATACACACACATACAATGTATATATGTACACACTGTATCTATCTATCTATCTATCTATCTATCTATCTATCTATCTATCTGAGTTTATTAAGGATAATTGGCTCACACAATTACAAGGTGAAGTCCCAAAATAGGCCCTCTACAAGTTGGGGAAAAAAGAGAAGCTGGTAGAGTGGTTTAGTCCAAGACCGAAAGTCTCAAATCCAGGGAGGCTGAAAGTGTGGCCCTCAGTCTGAGGCCAAAGGCCCAAGAGTCCCTGGGAGGCCACTAGTGCAAATCTCAGAGTCCAAAAACTGAAGAACCTAGAGTCTGATGTCCAAGGATAGGAGGAGAGGAAGCAAGTACCTGGCAAGGGAAGAGAGTATGAGAAGACTAAGTAAGCAAGTTTATCACCCTTCTTCCACCTGCTGTGTTCTAGTTGTGCTGGTGACTGATTGAATGGTGCCTACTGACATTGAGGGTGGTTCTTCCTTTTTCAGTCCACTGACTCAAAACTCAATCTTGGCAGGATACGGTGGCTCAGCCTGTAATTCTAGCATTTTGGAAGACTGAGGCAGGTGAATTGCTTGAGCCCAGGAGTTTGAGACCAGCCTGGACAACATAGTGAAACCCTGGCTCTACAAAAAAATACAAATATTAGGTGGATATGGTGGCACATACCTGTAGTCCCAGCTACCTAGGAGGCTGAGGTGGGAGGATCGCTTGAGCCTGGGAGGCTGAGGTTGCAGTGAGCTGAGATTGCTCTACTGTACTCCAGCCTAGGAGACAGAGTGAGACCCTGTCTCAAAAATAAACAAACAAAAATGTCAGTCTCCTTTGGCAACACTTTCACAGACACACCCGGAAACAATACTTTACCAGCCATGTAGGCATCCCTCAATCCAGTCAAGTTGACACCTAATATTAACCATCACAGTCATCTTGGCACTTCAGCAGGAAATAATTAATCGATTCTCTCTCTACCAACTTGCATTCACTTTCATCTCTTGATTTATTTCCTCAGACTCCTAAGTCCCTATACCAAATCCTGACCACTAAAGGGGTTAAAACAACTGAATTTACCCCTTTTACCTAAGACCTGCATGAGGAACCTGCTTAACAAGACCTTGAGAATGGATATAAGAATAGATCAGGGTAGGTTTTAGGGTATAGGGATAGACAATTCAGTTATATTTCTTTCCCTGATGACAAACCCACACTGATCTTTCTCACCTTTGCACAACTGTACTGCAGAATTGGAGTTATAATACATATGGTACATGTTTTAGGGGGCCGGGCATGGTGGCTCACGCCTGTAATCCCAGCACTTTGGGAGGCCAAGGCAAGCGGATCCCAAGATCAGGAGTTCAAGACCAGCCTGGCCAATATGGTGAAACCCTGTCTCTACTTAAAAAATACAAAAATTAGCTGGGCATGGTGGTGGGCACCTGTAGTCCCAGCTACTCGGGAGGCTGAGGCAGGAGAATCGCTTGAACCCAGGAGGCGGAGGTTGCAGTGAGCTGAGATCATGCCACTGTACTCCAGCCTGGGCGACAGAGTGAGACTCTGTTTAAAAAGAATAATAATAATACATATTTCATATGTTTTAATTTCCATGTGAACAAGGAGCATGGCTTAGGTTTCTTTTGTGCTGTCATGGTGCCTAGCAAAGTCCAGTACATATGGCACCTATTTGATGTATAACTGCTAGAAGATGAGATTTCAGGGCTGTATAGGCTTATACTTGAAGGGAGAAGGAGTTTTGGGACAAGCCTACTGCTCCAACTCCCACTGGAGTACCACATCTGAAGATTTCTTTTTTTTTAAATTACTTAATTTTTAAAAAATTTTTGTTATAGGTTTGAGGGTACTTGTGAAGATTTGTTACATAGGTAAACTCATGTCATGGGAGTTTGTTGTGCAGATTATTTCATCACCCAGGAATTAAGCCCAGTACCCAATAGTTAGTTTTTCTGTTCATGTCCCTCCTCCCCCCTCCACCCTCAAGTAGACCCCAGTCTACTTGTATTTATAAGTTCATAATGACCTCCAGCTCCATCCATATTCCCACAAAAGACATGATCTTGTTCTTTATGACTGCATAGTATTCTAGTGTGTGTATGTACCACACTTTCTTTATCCAGTCTGTCACTGATGGACATTTAGGTTAATTCTGTGTCTTTGCTATTGTGAATAGTGCTGCAGTGAACATTTGTATGTATGTATATTTATGTAGATATGATTTGTATTATATTTGTATTATATCATTTGTATGTAGATATATATTATGTAGAATGATTTGTATTCCTATTCTTCTGGGTATATACCCAGTAATGGGATTGCAGCTGAAGATTTCTATCCATCATGAAATTTTTCAGCATGAGGCACAAAGATTGAAATTATTTTTTGGCTTATTTTGTTCTGCAAAGTGGGGATTATGAATAAATTGTTTTAGTCTTAAATCAAGCTGCTGTTTTCTAATTAGATTGGCAATTTTCTTTCCAAATTCCACCTAAATCTCAACTCTTACCTATTATTTCCCAATTCTAAGTCATTTTACTCATTCAGATAAAATTTTCTTGACAATATTTCACGATATTCAGTAAATACATAAACACCTAAAGAACACAAATAAAATGCGGAAAAAGTAAGTTTTGACACAATTATCCTTTCTGATACAATTAAATGAACAAATTATTTCCAGTAATGTGTATTTGGACCATCAAAACACATACAGGTAAGTGACAAAAATGCCACCCCACATTTGAATATTTTAATCAAATTGTACTGACTATAATGATGGTGGAATTTTTTTTTTAAGAAAAGGAAAATTAAACACTGAAAATAAGCGAGCTGAGTTGAAAGTTATCTACAAAAGGAGTCAGAATAGTAAGATCAAGGTTCTGGTGCAGGTACCTGTTGGCTGTTTGATCCTGAGTAAAAGTCACTGAACACCTTTGTGTCACCCACCAGTATGGGCACTGACAGTACACAGGTGAAAAAGACACAATCTCTTCTCTTGAAAATGTTACTTAGTTTTTAATCACCAAAATTATCAGGTAATGACCTACTCTGGATACCAACATTGGTAGGTTGGAATATGCTTACTTTCACTTAAGAATTTCAGAATATTGAGTCATCGTATGATAAAATCATTATAGTCTCACATACTTTTGGAAAATATATTTTATTCAATAATATAAACAATGTAGTAGATATATTTGGTTATTTAATAATCATTTTAAGTTTATCGTACAGATGCACACATCAATAATTAGTGTTTTTCAGAAGGGATGATACACATTCTGCTTTTATTTTTATCTCTTTGGTAACAATTATTGACAAAACAATGAAACAAAGATATATTGTTTTACAATTGTAATTCCCTGGTATAGTAATTCTCAGCCTCTTTTATCTTATATTCTACCAGCACTTACATCTAATAGGTTTCAATATAGTAGAAATTTAAAAGTACATACTTTCAGAAAAGGTCATATTTCATATTCTGTTACTATGTTAGTCATTTATCATAAGTATTAAGTCTAAGAAAAATTGCAAAAGAAATTGCTAAGACTTTAAAAACTATTCCTTTACTAGTTAAAAAAATGTTATATCGTTGAGTATAAATCTTATTGCCCTAGTGACAGTGAAAAACAAAGATGTTTAGCAAAAAATATTGCCATTAATAGGTTTATCTAAAATTCTACAATAGAAAAAGCAGAATAAATGTGTTGGCATCCAGAGGTCAGGTGATACAGAAATGAAATTCAGGGGGTGCAAAAGATATATCAAGGACATGGTAGTTAAAAGAAATGAAAAGAGACAGATGTCAAATGAATATTCCGCAGTAAGCAGGGTTATCAGGAAGCTGGACAACAAAAAGACTTGAGCACATGGGAAGCAAGGATTAAAAGCAACTTCACCCAGTGTGACTGCGAGTATATCAAAAGACATAGGTCTGTGGAAGCCAGGGTCAGAAGGGATGGTAGGCCATGAACATGAGGGACAGTCAGTTACTGAAATGTTAATGTTAATTCGGTGTCTCATCTAGGCTGTAGTAGGTTAGAGGATTTCTGGCCTTACCATGGATTGTAATTATATGGTACCTGGATGCTCTAAAACATGTTGTGGCTTAGTACTTTAAAAAAAAAAAAGTTTTAGCATGTTACATATTCCCAATAAATGAAATTTTATGTCTGAACTAAAATTTACTTCACTTCCTAATGTAAGAATGCCTTGCTTAAAGTAAATTCAATATATAAAAATCAGAATTTTAAAAATTAAACAATTAGAAATGAAGTTATTCACTTTAAAAATACTGAATTTATTTGTCTTAATTTTTCAATTATGTTTACTTTTTCACACATTTACGTTACCTGGCTTGCCATGTGGGCCTTTGAAGTTCCGTATCCCCTGACAGTAAGGGACAGCTGCTCTGAGTGTTGCCTAAGACATCTACAAACAAAGCTGGTGTTTTATTCCAGTTGAAAAAATGATAACTCTGTGAAGCATCTGGTCTTGTTTTTACTAGCAGCTCTAGTGTTTGAGCCTATTGTTTGGAACGGGGAAAAATTATTTCTCTAAGTAGCTCTTTAAAATGGATCCCTGTCTACAGAGAGACAAGGATCTCTGTCTCTCCTCAGTGGCCTTAGCTCTAAATGTGAAGTTCTTTCTGGACTGAAACTAGAGAAAAGTGAAAGTCAGATTGTATCTCTTTAGAATGTTGACAGTTTCTTTACCAATACCCTATTTAATATACTGATACTTGCATTGAATATGCAGTTATACAGAGGGAAAGAAAAAAAGAACTGAAGCATTAGAAAAAATATTTTTATGTATAATAAGGAAAACATTCCACAGCATGCTAAGCACTCTTCGTTTCCCTTAGATGTCACTGTCTCTTTCTTTATCTTTCATTCCTTCTCCAGTGGTAGCATTTGGGTACTCAACCCAAGACCCACAAGTTTCCATCAACTAAATTTCAGAGAGCTTAAACAAGATATTCTCACGACCCAAATTCTCAGAATAGTCTACTTTAATCAGAGCAAGATGATTATCCTTTACGCCTATAAACACTCCAGGATCAGTCTTGCATTCAAATGAAACACAGTTGAAGGACTCATTATGAAGGACAAAGAAGGCCTGGTCTGGCAGTGGTTTTTCACACTTATGGAGCTGAGGAAACAAGAGAGAAAGCAATCCATATGTGAATGGGAAGTTCAGAGTCAACATTACCTGCCTGTATTGGAAACTAAAGGGGAATACTTATGTATGACTTGATATTTCTAGCAAGCTTGCTTAGTGAGTAGTGGACGGGAGATGGGGAGAAGTGAGTACAGGGCCAGAGGGGTGGGGGGTGGATTTGATTTGATTCACTGATAGTCAATATAGTTAGAGAGGCAGTATGGATTGGGGTGATTGGATCTGGATGCAGCAGTTCTGGATTTGTGCCCTTCTTTTGACATGTACTATCTCTGAGACCTTGGACATGTTGCTTTATCTCTCAAGCTTCATTTTTTTAGTCTAACTAGTTTTCTAGATCAGTCAATCCTCAAAATACCTACAGACATATGAATAAATATAAATGATTATTATTTTGGGTCACTGAATTTTGGGATGGTTTGTTGCATAGCAACAGTTGACCAATACAACAACTCCATTGTAGAGTTACTGTATTAAATAAAATAATATTTGTAAAACATTTAGCACAGTGCTTGCTACATAATAGAGCTCAGTCTAAGTAGCTCTATTATTGAGTAGTTATACATGCCAAACACTAGATTATATATGTTTAGGAATGTTTTGGTTAGGAAGATGCTGGTTACTATCCACTGTTTATGTTAATAAGGCCTTACATGGCTGTGTGTGTTAGCTTTATAATTTTGTGTATTTATATAATTTATCTTCTATATTATGCTCTTCTGTTTTCTTCCATGCCTCTACCTTTGACTTGTTTGTCAAAATAGTTATAATTACACATCATGACCAATATAATAATGCCATTTACTAACTAAAGAAGAATATGCAATGAATCCTATGTTCAGAATGTAGATGTTAGATTATTTATAAATCTTGGCACATGGAAACTCTTATGACCCTCCCTTAAGCAGGCTCAGAATGGAAAATTATTTTTTGATATTTGTTTAAGAAAACGATATTATACAAAGAAATGTTTCCTAGAGGAACATAGTAGTTCCTAAAACCAAATAGCAAGGATTTGAGATCATTCTATATAACAGTGCTTCTCAAACTTTAAGGCACATATGAATTTCCTGGAGATTTGTTAAAATATGCTGATTCCGATTTATTTCTGGGAGGCTTGGAATCTTGCATTTCTAACAAGCTCTCAGGTGATGCTGTGCTGCTGGCAGAGAGCAGACTTTAAGTAGCAAAGCCATACATGCCACTTTCCTACCTTCCTTACTCTAGAAGAAAGTCATTTGTAGTAAGTGATTGTGCTTTATATACAATAGCACAAAAAAAATCCTTCTGCAAAATACCCCAACACCCAAATCTACACAAGTTGGTGGAGTCATTCATGACAGTTCTGTAATCATTTATATATGTATAATTTTTTTTTCTTTTCTTTTCTTTTTTTACCTCCACAGAGTGCTCCTTGTTGTTGGCTTGCAACCAGCAGTCTTTTGTAGGACTCAGGGTTACCATTAACATCTTACCATCAACACCATCACCTTACAATTAAGAAAGTATAAATGATAAAGTTAAGAACTGTAACTCATCTTTATTTAAATGAATTCAGCACCCAGGAAAAGACTCTAAGACATTACATTAAAATAATTACTTCATTCACTAACAGGTAACTTAGAAGTATTTGTACCCAAATTCAAGAGGCACTGATAAGCAGAGGGTGCTTATAAACCGGAGAGAAATTAGTTTTTTTATATGCTTTTTAACTGGAGAGTTGTGACCCTAATGGGTACTTCTTTGGGCATCAGCTTTCCTGTCTGCATGTAAAGCCACTCATAGTGTCCCCCAATATTCATTCCTCTTTTGGGATGGTAATACGACATTCCCCAGCTTGCCTAAGTGTAGTAATACAACCGAGTTTTGACCAATGTGAGATGAGAGGAAGTGTTAGATGCAACTTCTAGGTTGTACCCTTAAAGGGAAATAGAATGCATGCATTTGTTTTTCTCTGTCCTGTTGACCGGACATTATCATGCTCCCAAGTACTCTTGAACCATGTAGATGTTGGCAGAACCACAAGATAGAAGGAGATGGGTTCCTTGGACAACTTGTTGAGCCATTCCAGCTGTGGCTAAGACAGAAAGTTTTATCTACCATAAGCCACTCTTGTTTTGGATCTCTATTAAGTGTAGCCAAAACTTTATCCTAACGATTAAGCTGTAAAATGGATGAGAATGCATCCTCTGAGAATCTAAGGTTTTACCATGAGCTTGGGTTGGAGATAACCTTCTGAGACTATCTTTTTTCCTATGGGGTGAAAAGGATTTTATTTATCTTTACCCCATACTTAAGAATTCAAGCATTATAGCTACCCAGCTCTCCAAATTACCTGATTCACTTGAGGGGTGTTGAGACTCATAGTAACTCAGTAACACCTTATCTGAAAGAGAATACAGAAAATCCCTCTGGTGAGACACAATTTTCTTAAGTTTTCAGTTCCAACACATATATAACATCAGAAAATATCCTCCCATTTTATTATATATCAATAAAAGCAAAACTTTTGTGGTTTTGAGAAAGGTCTCAAAAATGCATGAATATGCTCTGATGAATTCTCCAATATAGTTGTTATTAAAATATTTAAAATATTTTTCATAGCATTGACAAAGAAGTTGTACTTTGGTGATACTAATAAGGCTAGAAAGATCTATTGGATAATTTAGAGATAGCAAATACCTGTGGTCCCTCTTTCCATCTTTCACAACAGATACTACATTTCAATGTCAGCATTCTTTGATGAACCTGACAAAACTTCTGAATCCATCTTGACATACAAGTGGATTCCGGCATCCACTGCCAATGCATTAGAGTTAGCATACAGCATGACTTGTTTGCCATGTCTAAGTTAATCCATTGTTTAAAGTTTGGTAGATTTAGTTTTATTAAAACATTTTACTTTTATTAGTCATTATTACATCGTTATAGAAAAAGAAAATAATCTACCTTTCTTTTTATCTTTCTTCAAGTCTTCAACATATATCTCATAACTTTCATCCTCCAAAGCAAAAGTAATGGATTGATCATTGTATGTGCTTAGAGAAGCAAGAGATTCTGTAATAGGTGAAATTCCTGTTAAGAATTCAAAAACTTGTCAGGTACAATTCTTTTGGCAACCTTTTTAAAAAATGCTCTCTCAAAAAACATTTTTGCAATTTGAGTTGCATTTTGTATGTCACTGTTGGCTAGATGAAAGCCTTTGGCACAAGTTTTACATAGCTCAAAGGCTGAGATGTGACCCTTGAATGGGATTAAAGGTGCTAGTGTCCTGCACAAAGGCCCTGGGAGGCCATGTGAGTGTGCTTATGGGAGTGTTTGGTGGGGAAAAAGAAAATGGAAACCAACAGACATTGCTTGAAGAAACCTTCACTTCATGACACCACGTGGTCTGGGGACTGTGGTAAAGAAGGAACTGTATTTTGATAGATATGGATAAATAAATGTTCATCTATAAAGTATGGAGTTACCCAGAAGTTTCTGACAGTCCTGGAGAATGTGGGTATGAACCCTGTTCTCTGGCTAAATAACAGGGACACTTAGTGCAGTGCTCCTAACTTTTAAAAAGTGTCAAAATACACATAGAAAATGATAATATTTTTATAGCCTGCTGAGGTAAACTGGAGCAGATTTAGGGACTACCTATATGGGGCCTGGAAAAAAATAGTATACAAAATATTAAGGAGAATGTTACATACTGAATTTGTACATGAACTTCTAAAGTAAATGATTTAGAAATACTGAATGAGAAACTTCAGTGTTGCTTCTGAGAATTTAGGACATTTATAGCAGGAATAATGCTTGAAATGGCAACTGCAATTCCAGGAAAAGTTTTTTTTTTTTTTTTTTCCTGAGACAGCTGCTCTTGTTGCCCAGGCGAGAGTGCCCTGGCATGATCTCGGCTCACTGCAACCTCTGTCAGGGTTCAAGCGATTCTTGTGCCTCAGCCTCACAAGTAGCTGGGATTATGGGTGCACATCACCATAACTGACTAATTTTTCTAGTTTTAGTAGAGACAGGGTTTCGCCATGTTGGCCAGGCTGGTGTTGAACTCCTAACCTCAGGTGATCTGTCAACCTCAGCTTCCCAAAGTGCTGGGATTACAGGTATAAGCCACCACGCCTGGTCAAGTTTTTTTTTTTTTAATGATGATCTCTTCACTTCCTGATAGTCATCATCAACTTGGAACCTTGTACAAGGATGTGATAAAATTTAAAACCATTGTAACTACTACTTAAAGTGTATAAAGTGTTAGAATTACATTTAAAAATACAATAGCTTTTTTCTTTAATGGTCAAAATGTTGAAATTTGGGGGGGAAATGTGTTTTTTTCCCAAAAGATAACATATTTTCACCAAAACTAATGACCATGGGATTCCAATCCATAGCAAGTATTTCAAAATAATGATGGTGTGCTAACTAGAGAATGCCTGTGCATTATTAGAACAGCTCCCTTGTGCCACTTTGCATACTATTAGATGGGTACATCAGCTGCGAATGGGCAGAAGTTTCTGGTACACATTAAAGACACAGACTTGGGACTGCTACCTGGAGTAGCACTTTCCAGGGTCCTGTGTCACACCTCCCTCCTCACTCCCACGTCACTCCTGTAACCAGTCATACCTGTGATACTTGAATCATGAAGTGCTCTAGTATATTTCGGGACCCCTGATATACCAAAGGCAAAGCACTCCACAGTAGACTGCTGTTGACAGGCAGCGAGTACCACATGTCCTTTGTGCTTTCCACCTGCAGACCAGATGGGATTAGGGATGGACCATCAATCTCCACTCTGCACAAACACCCCTTTGAGAATTCCCAGTTAAGGTTGCTTGCTGAGAGTAGTGCTTGACTCCAGGGCTTTGGCCACTCCGTGGACCAAAGGGATTGATAACTCCTGGCACACTTATACCCCAGTAGAAGCACATTCATTAGAGATCAGGAGGAAGAAAACTAGTCACCCACAATCTCAACACCCAAAAGGTAAGCACTACTAACACTTAAGCCTACTTCCTTTAAATTAAAAAAATTCACTTAAAAATATTGTAAACATATTTATACATAGTTGTGTATCTTTTGTTTTCACTTAACATTATAACATAATCATTTCTGTCATGCAAATTCTTTGTATGCCCTTTTTAAAATAGCTAAAAACCAGTTCGTCATCCTTAATATTTTCTAAAAGGAACCTTGGAGTGAGGAAAAATAATTGCATATTTAGATGTGGTAAGCAAAGGCAAATAGATACCTACCACTATTGCCAGAGAATATACAGTTCCCCTTACCTGTTTTCAGTGAAGGCCTTTTGGTGGTTTCTCTCCTAAAGTAACAGGCCTCCTTTTTTATCGTAAGGCCAGAGCGGAGCTTCGTAAAGTACACGTGGCAAACTTCTTTGGCCTTCTGTTGGGATTCTAAACAATTGAAAAACTTGTGAGACTGTTACATTCCATTCATCTTTATCCTTTTACAAATCCTGAGTGTAGCAGACCCAGAAAGCAAGTACTGGTTCACAGTATCTTATCAGAAACCCTTAGGTCAGCTGTGTTTCAAAATTCAGAATTTTTTAGGTTTTAGGGTTGTAATATAGAGCATATACTATATCTATGTAGCACCCCAGAAGAGAGGGGGGCAGCACCCCATAATCAAAATTAGTTAATTTTATGTTGAAACATAGGAAAATTTACACAAAGTGAAATAAAGACCTCATGTTAGTTCACATCAGGAGTTAACTAAGAAATGAGTTTAGGTCATATTTTGCTGTCAAATAAGTTCTGAAAAACTTTAGGTCTTTAGAAAAAAAATTTTGGTTTTCAGAATTCCATATGAGGGAGTGCGAACCTGTATCCAACATATATCAACCTTTGCCTAATTGAGGGGGATCTTTTACTCATATGAAATGTGCAATCTTTTCTCCTTATCTAGAATACACCTTTAATAATTTTGGGGGGATTGCTGAAGTCTACGAAGGTTATTGATATTAAAATAACTACTGTTTACTAAGTGTGTACAGTGAGCCAAACACCGTGCTAATGATTTTACATATGTCTCCATTTAATTCCTCATAATAATCTTGCAACATAGGCATTATTGTCCCCATTTTACAGATGATAATCTGAGGCTCTCAGGAGTCGGTCATGACACTTGCCCAAGATTACAGGGCTGGCGAGAAGTTGTGATTGAAGTGTGTCTAAAATCAAACCTATTCTTTCCATTACCATCCACTTACCGCCATCTAAGAAAATGCTACACTACAATTTGAGGGACTAACAAAATGCAAATTCAAATTAAATCAGTTGAAGTAAAAAAGTTAATTGATTATTCAGCAATTATTTCATTTTGCTAAAGAAAAATCTAAGTCTCAAAAGGAAAATTAAATTTGCTACTTGGAAAATCATAAAAAATCTTTCAGAATCAGGTAGAAAAGAAAATTATAACACATGAGTCATAGGACCTCAATTTTTAACATTATGTAGTAAATGAATTATCAAGCAATTTATACAGTAAAGTCAAATTTCAATTAGTCACAGTAATTCAGAAAATAAAATAATTATTTGTGACTTTGGGATTCATTTTATGAATTAAAAAAATTCTCCAGAGGATTTGCCTTCCTAAAATAATGCTTTTCAAAGATAAGTGGAAAAGCTTTTATTAGCTATTATTTTGAATTAATCCACATCTTGCCTCCAATTCAGATGAGTAGGTACTTTTAACTATCTTCAACTGATTTAACAAGGGCAGACCACTTAATTATATTCACACCCACTCTGGAACTCCTTACCATTGATTCTCAATTCAGAAATATCAACTGTGGTATCTTGTATTTATATTTTAGTGCTTTTACACTTACAAAGATAATTTATAAAGAAAACTAGTGCTAGAGCCAGCATTGTACTTATTCTCCTAGCAAGTAATTTAATGCAGTACTTTACTGACCCTTGTATTAATTCGTTTTCTGCTACTATCACAGAATACCATAGACTTGATAATTTATAAAGCAAAAAAATTTGTTGGCCAGGTGCTGTGACTCACACCTGTAATCCCAGCACTTTGGGAGGCTGAGGCAAGAAAATCGCTTGAGGCTAGGCATTCAAGACCAGCCTGGGCAACACAGTAAGACCCTGTCTCTACAAAAAATTAAAGAAAAAAAAAATAGCTGGGCATGATGGCCTGCTTCTGTAGTCTCAGCAACTTGGGAGGCTGAGACCAAAGGATTGCTTGAGCCTGGGAGTTTGAGGCTGTAGTGAGCTATAATCATGCCATGGCACTCCAGCCTGGGTGACAGAGTGCGACCCCGTCTCTAAAAAAAGAAAAAACAGAGAGAAAATTATTTATTACACTTCTGGAGGCAGGCAAATCCAAGAATATTGTGCAGGCATCTGGTGAGGATCATCTGATGGTGGAAGGCAGCAGTGAGTACATGAGTCAGAGAGGAAATCCGGCGAACTCACTTTTATAACAAACCCAGTCTCTTGATAACCAAACCACTCCCATGATAACAGCAGTAATCTGTTCATGATAGTGGAGTTCTCATGACCTAATTACATCTTAAAGATCCGACCTCTCCAGAGGTTGCAGTGAGCCGAGATAGTACCACTGCACTCCAGCCTGGCGACAGAGTGAGACTCTGTCAAAAAAAAAAAAAAAAAAAAAAAGATCTGACCTCTCAACACTATTACAATGGTGATTAAATTTTAACATGAGTTTTGGTGGAAACATGCAAACCATAGCAACTATACCACATTGTCTTTTCAAAGCTAAAAGGCATAATATGATAACTGAAAGAATGCTCACTCCTTATATTCTTTATATTTTAGTCAGCATCACATGGGAACATGATAGGCATGCCTAATACTGAGTGTGGACTCTGGGGGAACAGGATATCAGTCTGGGTAGTTAAAAGTGAGGGTCACAATACTGAGGAAGTACTGAAGATGTAGAAGACTTTTGGAGATAAGAAGAGAGTTAAAGATACAGGTGTGAGGGCTAGCATCTAGTAGGACAAGCACTGGTTATAGTTCAAGGATGGGGGTTACTACATTTGAAGTATTGAAAACACTTTGCATCAGGAGAATTTTGAAGAAGATATACTTTGGTGTTTTGGGAAGCTGAAAGTGTGAGGGTTGTGTTCTGGAGAGGAAAGTGTAAAGCTGGCATGGACATGTGGACTTTGCAGGAGAGAGCATTCCACTGGGGTCAAAGAGCCAGCTCAAATGTATATAAAGGCTGTTACCACTTTCTATGTTTCTATCCTGCCTGCTCCCTGAGGGCAATAGCTTAGTATGAATTTTAAGAAAATTCCCATAGCTAATTTCATCATAACAGCAGCATAAATCCCTCAGGGATTTCTGGTGAGTAAATAGGAAGGACCCTGGAAATCTTTCTATAATTCTGCCATTCAGAGAACAAGACTATGGCTGATAGAAACCACAGAGGTGAAGTACTCCATCTTTCATTTCTTCCCCAAGCACGGATTTTACCAAGGTGTCTTCCTACTGCTTACTACCCTTTACCTGTCTGTGGCAATGGACTCTCAGGACTACTTCTTTCTTTGAACCCCTCTTTCCTTATGCCATGTCACCAGTTTCCCTAGGTTCTTCTTGTTTCTCTCTGACTAGTGCACCTTGTCTCTTTGTTAGTTATCCCTCTTCTGTCTGCTCATAAATGTTGGTGTTCCTCAGGGTTTCGACTTTTTCTTCTTCTCTCACTCTAAACTTTCTTCCTGGGCAATCATGCTTGCTTCAATGATTTCAATAACCTTTTTAGAGGCTGATGACTCCCCAGACTGTAACTCTATCTTTGGCCTTTTTCCTGAGCTTTCTATCGGTTGTTCTTTCTCCACAAGTCATTTTGACCCAGCTACTTCAAAGCATCACTGTCTCTTTCTGTGTATATCTTGTGAATTCTGGATATCTCTACCTGGATGACCTGCAGCTACCTTAAACTAAGATTCACTGGTCTTAGTCTCTTTTCTGCTGCCATAACAGAATACCATGGACTAGGTAATTTATAAAGAAAAGAGTTTTATTTGATGTCTGGTTCTGGAGGTTGGGAAGTCCAAGATTGAGGGGCTGTAGCTGATGAGGTCCTTCTTGCTGTGTCGTCACATGGTGGAAGGCATCACATGGTGAGAGTGCACATGAGGCAAAGAAAGGATGGGGACTGAACTTCATCATTTTTATCAGAAACCCAATCCTGCAGTAACTAACTCACTCCCACGACAATGGCATTAATCCATTAATGAAGGCAGAGCCCTTATAATCTAATCACCTCTTAAAGGTCCCACCTCTCTTCTTCTTCTTTTTTTTTTTTTTTTTTTTGAGATGGAGCCTTTCTCTGTTGACAGACTGGAGTACAGTGGTGCAATCTTGGCTCACTGCAACCTCTGCTTCCTGGGTTCCAGCGATTCTCCTGCCTCAGCCTCCTGAGTAGCTGGGACTACAGGGGTGTGCCACCATGCCCAGCTAATTTATATATTTTTAGTGGAGACGGGGTTTCACCATGTTGGCAAGGATGGTCTCAATCTCTTGACCTTGTGATCCACCCGCTTTGGCCTCCCAAAGTGCTGGGATTACAGGCATAAGCCACCGCACCCGGCCGGTTCCACCTCTTAATACTATCACAATGATAATTAAATTTCTACATGAGTTTTGGAGGGGACATTCAAACCATAGCAGTACTTACAATAAAAAATTTCTTTTTCTTTTTCTACCCCCAATATATTTCTCCTGAATTGCCTATCTTGAGAAATAGTAGAACTATCTATCATTATCCACCCATTTCTTTCTTTTTTTTTTTTTTTGGAGATGGAGTCTCGCTCTGTCGCCCAGGCTGGAGTGCAGTGGCGCGATCTCGGCTCACTGCAAGCTCCTGCCTCCCGAGTAGCTGGGACTACAGGCACCTGCCACCCTGCCTGGCTAATTTTTTGTATTTTTAGTAGAGACGGGGTTTCACCGTGTTAGCCAGGATGGTCTTGATCTCCTGACCTTGTGATCCGCCTGCCTCGGCCTCTTAAAGTGCTGGGATTACAGGCGTGAGCCACCACGCCTGGCCTCTACCCAATTCTTTAATAAAAAAGCTGAGAATCATTTATTTTTCCTTCTTTCCATTCTTACAATTCATTCAATCTGTCATTAAGTCTTTTTGATTTCACCTTCTGAATATATCTAAAATCTAGTCTGTCCTCTCTATTCTGTTGTCTTAGGTCACGCCTTGATCATTAGTCCCTTAGATTAATGCAGTAGACCTCTAACCAGTTTCTGTTTCTACTCTTGCCTCCTCACTTTATCATCACACTACTATCATCACACTTCACCAATGTGATATCTGTAAAGTAAAAATATTTTATCATTCCTCAGTTCAACATTTTCAATGATTCCCTACTGTCTACAGGATAAAGTCAAATCTCCTTTACTGTAACAGAAGATCTTCTATGGATAGACTCAAACTAAAGGAGTTGATCTCTACTCAGTTCTAGCTAACTATTGCCATGTAACATATGGACCCAGTGTTTCTAGATCTTTGGATTTTTTAGAGAAACTATACACATTTAGATTTTCATTTAAAATATCCTATTTTTAAAAAATTGACTCAATTAGAAAATATCAATAACACTGTTCAGTCCTTATAAAATACTCCTGCTGGATGGATCTATCCCAAGGCTCCCATATTGTGACCTCTGGCTAGATCCATGAATGAAGACGGCTGGATTTTTAGGGAAGAGAAAGTGTTGACAGATGTGGAGGGGAGAAAGTGGGAGAAGAGAAAAGCCTGACCCTGGGAAGTAGCTTCCTGTAAACTGGGAAGGGAAGGGTTGTGAGAGAGGCTTTCCTCCAGGCCATGAAGTCCTGTACCCTGTTGAAATTAGAGGCAAAATGCCCTGGGGGTGATCACAATGTGGGACTGACTGTGGGGACACCTGCAGTGGTTGGCTACTAAGTTTTGTGGCATTGTGAACTGTGACTTGTGTCAGATCCTGGTAGCTAAAGAGAAGAGAAGGCATTAAATGTGCTTTCTTGCCTTGTTTCTTGGGATCTTAGAGAAGAAGCTTATTTAGAAAAACAAGATATGACACATCTTTTGCATTTTGAGTTGAGAATCAGTTTACACCTGTCACATACCCCAGAGATATCTGTCAGATTTTTCACCTGTATTGTTTAAATAATCACAGTTTTAGTGCAGTAGCTCTATCCCACTCGCCCCCATCCGTGAGTTTACTTTCCATGATTTCAGTTGCCCACAGTGAAATACAGTAAGATATTTTGAGAGAGAGAGAGAGAGAGAGAGAGAGAGAGAGAGAGAGAGAAGACATTCACATTGTTTTCATTATGGTATGTTGTTCTAATTGCTCTACTTTTTTATTAGTTATTGTTAATTTCTTATTGTGCCTAACTTATAAATTAAACATTATCATGGGTATGTATCTGTAGGAAAAAACATAGTATATGTAGGGTTAGGTACTATCCATTGTTTAGGTATCTGTTGGGTGTCTTGGTACATATTCCCTGCAATCCAAAATTGGTTGGTA
Source organism: Theropithecus gelada (assembly GCF_003255815.1). NCBI lineage: Eukaryota > Metazoa > Chordata > Mammalia > Primates > Cercopithecidae > Theropithecus > Theropithecus gelada. Next base: position 75,526,218 of record NC_037683.1, read on the forward strand.
GAAGTACCTACTGTCAGTACCATCAGTAGATTTACTTATCACATGGTAAGTGGAATGTCACTCAGGGCACAGGTAAATTATTTATAGGACTTTTCTTAACAAAGATCATTAAAATTTAGGCCTAAATGAAAGCCTTGCCCCAAAGACATTCCAAAAAGATCAAAAGGCACAGAAGTTTTAGTTTGAGAAGAATGTGTGGCCAATAGTGTGGTGATATTATAAAACAATGAATTCAGAACTATTATAGATTGGGCACCTTGAGGTCAATCCCACCACAATTGCACAGACAAACTCAATTGTGTCCCAGCGCACAAGTGAGTCCAACTATTGATAGTGACTTAACAGAAAGTTTAGACGAACATAAGCACAAAAAATTACAGTCTTTCTACCCTTGGGAATGGGGAGAAAAAGGAATCTCTACTCCAAGACCAAAAATAATAAGTCCTGTTTCTGGCCCTGAACATCCAGAATTATGGAGGCATACTGTGGCCTCATACTGCATTAGAATTTGGTCTGGAAATCAAGCTATAGATACAAGAGATCAAGAGATCGTAAGCCATTTTATACTATCGACCTAAATTCCAGTCTAACAGTTCGTTTGCAAAGTTGTATAAAGCCCCCTTATATTCTAGTTCTAGGAAATATAGTTATTAAACCAGACTTCCAAACTACAACCTGTGAAAATTGCAGATTGTTTACTTGCATTGATTCGACTTTCAATTAGCAACACTGTATTCTGCTAATGAGAGCAAGAGAAGGCGTGTGGATCCCTGTGTCCATGGACCAACCGTGGGAGGCCTTGCCATCCATCCATATTTTACCGAAGTATTAAAAGCCATTTTAAATAGATCTAAAAGATTCATTTTTACTTTAATTTCAATGATTATGGGATTAATTGCAGCCACAGCTACGGCCGCTGTGGCAGGAGTTGCATTGCACTCTTCTGTTCAGGCAGTAAACTTTGTTAATGACTGGCAAAAGAATTCTACAAGATTGTGGAATTCACAATCTGGTATTGATCGAAAATTGGCAAATCAAATTAATGTTCTTAGATAAACTGTCATTTGGATGGGAGATAGGCTTATGATCTTAGAACATCATTTCCAGTTACAGTGTGACTGGAATATGTCAGATTTTTGTATTACACCCCGAGTTTATAATGAGTCTGAGCATTACTGGGACATGGTTAGATGCCGTCTACAGAGAAGAGAACAAATTTTTGAAGCATCAAAAGCCATTTAAATTTGGTACCAGGAACTGAGACAATCACGGGAGTTGCTGACGGCCTCGCAAATCTTAACCCTGTCACTTGGGTTAAGACCATCAAAAGTACTACTATTATAAATTTCATATTAATCCTTGTGTGCCTGTTCTGTCTGTTGTTAGTCTGCAGGTGTACTTAGCAGCTCCGAAGAGACAGCGACCATCAAGAATGGGCCATGGTGACGATGGCGGTTTTGTCGAAAAGCAAAGGGGGAAATGTGGGGAAAAGAAAGAGATATCAGACTGTTACTGTGTCTATGTAGAAAGAAGTAGACATAAAAGACTCCATTTTGTTCTGTACTAAGAGAGATTCTTCTGCCTTGAGATGCTGTTAATCTGTAACCCTAGCCCCAACCCTGTGCTTGCAGAGACATGTGCTGTGTTGACACAAGGTTTAATGGATTTAGGGCTGTGCAGGATGTGCTTTGTTAAAAAAGGGCTTGAAGGCAGTATGCTTGGCAAAAGTCATCACAGTTCTCTAAATACACTGCTGAAGGCTGCAGGGACCTCTGCCTAGGAAAGCCAGGTATTGTCCAAGGTTTCTCCCCATGTGATAGCCTGAGTTATGGCCTCGTGGGAAGGGAAAGGCCTGACCGTCCCCCAGCCCGACAGCCGTAAAGGGTCTCTGCTGAGGAGGATTAGTGAAAGAGGAAAGCCGCTTTGCAGTTGAGATAAGAGGAAAGCATCTGTCTCCTGCTTGTCCTTGGGAATGGAACGTCTCGGTGTAAAACCTGATCGTACATTTTATTTATTGAGATAAGAGAAAACTGCCTTATGGCTAGAGGTAAGACATGCTGGCGGCAATACTGCTCTTGAATACACCGAGATGTTTGTGTAAAGTCAAACATAAATCTGGCCTACCTGCACATCAAGGCATAGCACCTATCCTTAAACTTATTTATGACAGAGAGATCTTTGCTCACATGTTTTCCTGCTGACCCTCTCCCCACCATTACCCTATAGTCCTGCCACATTCCCCTCTGCGAGATGGTAGAGATAGTGATCAATAAATACTGAGGGAACTCAGAGACCAGTGCCGGCACGGGTCCTCTGTATGCTGAGCGCCAGTCCCCTGGGCCCACTGTTCTTTCTCCATACTTTGTCTCCGTGTCTTATTTCTTTTTTCAGTCTCTTGTCCCACCTGATGAAAAATACCCACAGGTGTGGAGGGGCTGGCCCCCTTCATGTTTCATTTGGTGAATCTCATTTTTTCTGAAATAGACAATGCTGATGGTAGTTCTGTTTAGAAATAACTCCAAGAACAGTTTTTATATTCTGTTTTTGCATTGAAAATCAGATTTGCTTCTGCTTCAAAGAGATGTTTATGTAAAATTAAATAAGGACTGGCAGCAAGCTGCACTTTTTTTTTCTAAATGGGAAAAGGGTTAAATTACCCAGCTTCAGGTATATTTTTATGGCAACACAAATTGACTAAGATGATTATTCAAATATCTTCATCTGTTATTCTCTTCTTCATCAGTAGTTGCAAGTTAAGACCACATGCCTGATATCACCAAAGGTCTTAATGAATATTTGTTGAATAAAGGTGGACCTGCTTAAAATTTTGCTGGTTTATCAGGGAAAAGGTTTTGGGGGTTTGGCGGCAGGACATGTGTGGAGCAAGAAATGGTTGATATAAAAGGCTATAACTAAGTGTATCACTATTCACAGGTGCAGATTATCTCAGCTATTCCTGCCCGGTGATGTATCAAATATGCCAAAGTTGGCTATGTATGGTCTGTTCAAAACCAGTCTGCTGTATTATATCCTTATGTGCCATCCCTTTTTATTTCAGTTCTTCTATTCTTAGTAGATTTTGATAAGAGAGCATGTATAAACATTGGAGTAGTAAACATTTGATAACAGATAAAAATGTGTGTAAAACATTCAGAGATAAGTAACTTAAGTCCTTACTTCCCAGCTTGAAACACAAGGCTTTGCTTGCTGTGTTCTTCCGCTTTGCTGTGGAAATTTTGTTGGTTGAATACTTCATTTTAGGCTTCATTTTTCAGGCTTCTATTGGATTAAAATATAATATTAGTTCATTTGTCTCAACTTAAAAACAAACAGGAACAACTGTGGCTAGCTTACTACCAAATTGGTAACATAAACATATAGAGGAAATAATTATTTCAGTAAAGTTTGAACATAGTATTCTAACTATGCATTCATGCTAGGATATGGTACTCTGCACTGCATAATGAGGCTTTGGTCAATGGACTGCATATACAATGGTGGTCTCACAAGATTATAATGGAGCTGATAAATTCTTATCACCTAGTGGTGTTGTAGTCATTGTAACATCCTAGAACAATTCATTACTTGCGTGTTTGTGGTGATGGTGGTGTAAACAAACCCACTGCACTGCCAGTTGTATAAACGTGTAGCACATACAATCATGCGTAGTATATAATACTTGATAACAAATGACTATGTTACTGGTTTATGTATTTGCTATACTATACTTTTTATCATTATTGTAGATTGTGTTCCTTCTATTTATTAAAAAAATCAGTTAATTGTAAAGCAGCCTCCTGCAGGTCTGTCAAAAAGGTATTCCAGAAGAAGACATTGTTATAGGAAATGACAGCTCCATGCATGTTATTGCCCCTGAAGAACTTCCAGTAGGACAAGATATGGAAGCGAAAGACAGTGGTATTAATAATCCTGACCCTGTGTAGGCCTAGACTAGGGTGTGTGTATTTGTGTCTTAGATTTTAAGGAAAAAACATAAAAAGTAAAAAATTAAAATTAAAAATTTCAAAAATGGAAAAAAGCTTATAGAAGAAGGGTATAAAGGAAGACATTTTTGTACAGCTGTACGATGTTTGTGTTTTAAGCTAAGTGTTATTATAAGAGTCAAAACGTTAAAAAACTTAAAAGTTTATAAAGTAAAAAAGTTATAGTAAGCAAGGTTAATTTATTATGGAAAAAAGGAAACGATTTCAAATAAATTTAGCTTAACCTAAGTGTACAGTGGTCATAAAGTCGATAGTCATGCTCAGTAATGACCTAGGCCTTCACATTGACTCACTACTTACTCACTGACTCACCTAGACTAATTTCCATCCCGCAAGCTCCATTCATGGTTAAGTGCCCAATACAAGTGTACCATTTTTTAATCTTCATACCATATTTTTACTTTACTTTTTCTGTGTTTAGGTATGTTTAGATACACAAATACTGCTGTGTTAGAATTGACATTTTATAATCTATTCTCTCTGAAGCCTGCAACCTGAAGGTGTTCTCTGCAAATAGGAACTTTGGTTTCCACAATCCTTTATTTTAACCCTGACATTCCTTTTTATTGATCCCAGTTGACTATAGCCTTTTATCCCTTACCCATCTCCCAGCTGAACCCCTCCATCCCCTGCTTCAAGTTATCCCACCCTTTCTGGACCAAATGAATGTATTTCTTAAATGTATTTGATTGAAGTCTCATGTCTCCCTAAAATGCATAAAACCAAACTGCACACCGACCACTTTGAGTACCTGTTCTCAGGATCTCCTGAGGGCTTTGTCACAGGCCATGGTCATTCATATTTGGCTCAGAATAAATCTCTTCAACTATTTTACAAAGTTTCACTCTTTTTGTAGACAGTGGAAATATTGGTACTGCAATTCTGAGACTGTTTTCTTATACTTTAGTATAGAGGAAATAAGTAGATATATTATGTTACATGGTTTTGACTGTAGGGGAAAGGAGATACAAACATAAAAGAAGTCATGAGAAAACCTATGGAATGTTAAATTTGAGTCAGCAATATCAGTGTGCCCACATCTTAGTTTCTTAATACTTTCTGCACTGAAAGGAACAGCGGCTCCAGATCTGGAGCTGTAAAATAGTGGTGAACATGGAACATCCTGCTACAAAGCAGAGTCACTAAAAAACTAGTGAGATTGTGTCAGAAGCATATACACAAGCCACCAGGAAAAATCTCCTGCTGGCCAAACTTGATACAATTTAAGGATCAAAAAGAATAATGGTGATAATTGACCATAAAGCATTTAAAGAAACCCACAAGTTCATAGCATTTCTTAGGAATTGAATGAATAGGGAGGGGTCTAGTCATTACAGAAGGAATGATAGAATTGAAACTGGCCTCATTGGGGTGCCACCTGGAGTTCTTGGTCTAATGACTGAGGAAATCAAGGAAGGTGGACACATCAAGGGTGAGGTTAGAGCAGAAGTTTAATAAACGAAAGAAGGAGAGAAAGCTCTCTGCTGCAGAGAGGGGTCCTGAGTAAGGGTTGCTGTTCTATAGTGGAATATAAGGGTTTTTATAAATGAGCTAGTGGGGAAGGGGTGCTTTATTTACATAAGATGTGAAAAACTGGTTAGGACTAGGTGTGTCATTTTCAGAAGGCATGAATTCCTGACAACAACACCCACCCTGTCCTTCCAGTGTAGTGTGTATGTGGGCTCATAGCCTAAGTTACTTCATGTTGTTTGACTTCCCTTACTGCACATGTGTTGGGGGTGAAATCCTCCATTGTGGACATACCTAGCTCAGTGTAACTCCTCTTCTCTGTGTAGCTGTAGGCATGTTCCAAGCATGCCCTCCTGAGCAAGCTTCCTTTTTTGAATATATCCAAAGAAGGAAAGGAATGTGTTCACTGAGGCCAACTGAATGTATATGAAATTTGCTGATTACACAGAAGGCACTCTTTTGTACCGGGGCTTGCTTCGTTATCTATGTTTGTGGCTTGATCTATTTGCCTAGCTGGTTTCTTCTTTCTTTCTGTCTCAGAATCAGACAAAACACCATCTTGCAACCCCCAATTTAATATTTGATTCAAGCAAGGGACATCAATTGATATGAAACCTTGATGGTCAAGCTGGGTCACTGTATCATACTGAAAAAATATGGAGTTCTGTATCATAAATTGAAGAAAACTCCATATTCTCTTAGTATGGTTCTACAGTCTGGCTTCAGCATTAGGGTATGACACTGTGCTGTGGTTTGTGGAGGGAGCAGGACTTCTTCTCCAGTCTTAAACTCTCTGACATTGCCTGCAATTCTATCAATAATTATTGCTTCTTCTTTTTAAGTATTGGCCTCTTGTTTTGCTACACTACAAACCAACCAAACAAACCAAATTATGCCAGCAGTGGTTACAGTGTAAATCCCTTACGAACTTCATATGAACAATCTCTTCTAGCAGTTAAAAGAAGAGCATTGAGTTCTTGGGTTAGAGGACTCATTAGAAGGTAAACTTTATGCACCCTTATTTTGTTCCTGGACAAACTTGTGGAGGCTGAAACTCCAAATGATCTTGTCTAGGTAGAACTGCTATAACCTTATGTGCATGCTACCTATTTACATCCACTCCCATGGGCAAAATCCTCGATGGTCAGCCAGTTAAAGACTACCTATTCTGCCCCTCAATCTTCTGCCATGGGAGTAAATGTTGTGCTCACACAGCTTGAAGACTTCACATCAACCCTTATTTTCTTCCTCTGATTCTCCCACCTTTGTTGGTCAAGAGTGCTTAGAAACAGAGGATCTTACATATCATTTTACTGAGCCCCTAACTTACAGATGAGTAGACTGAAACTCTAAAGATTAAGTGCCTTGCCCAGGATTATGAAACAGAACCAGGAACAGAATCTAGCCTCCTGACTTCCATCTTGATGCCAGTACTTCCCCATCCTGTCTGCCTCTGTTCTTTCTCCCTTTCCTGCTCAAAATAGGAAGAAAATAATCAGAACTGGGAATTTAACTCCAAACACTCAGCCTTTCTTATACACTTCTTTGAAATAATAAGTTTCTGAATATGGTTGTTAATTTGTAATCACACATTTGGAATAATAAGATAGGGAGTCCAATTGTAGTTACATTTTAAGTTGTACATAAAATAATTTAAATAGTAACCTACACAGAGTAGATAATGAAGTAGCACTTTACTAACATAAAAACTGCATTGCCTTGATGTTGTTTGTTTTCTCTTCTACCCAAGGATACTTACATCCTAGAAAAAACAATTCCTGGTCATTAAAAAAAGTTACTTTTTCTTTTGTTATAATCTTAGAATATTTTAATAAAAAGAAGTTACATTCAAATAAATATGGGAAACGTTCCAATCTACATTCTATCTCTAGGAGAGTCTGACTCATGTTAGCATAGAAAAGGTGTTGATAGTCCTTTACGGAAGAATCATGGGTACCTTTGTTTAACTATTGTTTTCAGTAGTTATTTGATCTCATAACCTTTTTCTCCCCTCTAATCACCCTCATGGACTAGTTTGAGAGAATGCACTTGGAAGAACTTTGCCATAAACCAGTATTGGCTTGCATAATTGAGCAAGATAGAGAAGCTGTAAATACCACATTTACAATGGAGTCATTGACACAGAGAAAGTCAACACCCTTTATAGAACCGCATGATAAGTCAAAAGCATAGTATTTTCAAATCCTATTCTGAAAAAGTATTTTCTTCAAATAACCTGCAAATTCTTTGCCTTGATCACTGTTTTCACCATTTTTTTCCAGACTAAAATTTACTCATTACTCTCCTATTTTTATGTCAGAAATATTTCAGAACATATGGCAATGGAAACATCACTGGTTCTTTTTTGCTGCTATTCCCAGTGATATACAGCAAATATCCCTGCACACTGGTTATGATACTCACCTAAGTTATAAAGTGCTGGTCTCAGATGATGTGGTTTCCTGTAGTCAGCATTTGTAGTATTTAAGGCAGTTACATCCCAGTACTACTTATATAGACACACACATGGATTAAGCAACATTGGATGACAGCATTTGATGTATGAGGCAATGCAGATGGAGCTACTTAAATGCATTAGAACATGTGGGAGCTTATCTTTTTCCTACCATCAGATCCTAAACAGAGACTATTTTAGCTGCAGCACTTTCATTTTATTTTATTTTATTTTTGAGACAGAGTCTCGTTCTGCTGCCCAGGCTGGAAATGTGTAAATGAGAGGAAAGTGTATGTGTGGTAGACCCTGACATTCTTTTTTCTATGTAAAAAATTAGGAGGACAGTTCCAAGATGGCCAAATAGGAACAGCTCCAGGCTACAGCTCCCAGCATGAGCAACGCAGGAGATGAGTGATTTCTGCATTTCCAACTGAGGTACCAGGTTCATCTCACTGGGGTGTGTCGGACAGTGGGTGCCAGACAGTGGGTGCAGCCCACCAAGCAAGAGCCAAAGCAGGGCAAGGCATCGCCTCACCCGGGAAGCACAAGCGGTAAGGGAATTCCCTTTCCTAGTCAAGGGAAACCATAACACACAGCACCTGGAAAATCAGGTCACTCACACCCTAATACTGTGCTTTTCCTAGGGTTTTAGCAAACAGTGCACCAGGAGATTATATCCCGCACCTGGCTCAGAGGTCCCACGCCCACGGGGCCTCCCTCATTGCTAGCACAGCAGTCTGAGATCTAACTGCAAGGCTGCAGTGAGGCTGGGGGAGGGGTGCCTGCCATTGCTAAGGCTTGAGTAGGTAATCAAAGCCACCAGGAAGCTCCAACTGTGTGGAGCCCACCACAGCTCAAGGAGGCCTGCCTGCCTCTGTAGACTCCACCTCTGGGGTCAGGGCATAGCCAAACAAAAGGCAGCAGAAACCTCTGCAGATTTAAATGTTCCTGTCTGACAGCTTTGAAGAGAGTAGTGGTTCTCCCACCACAGAGTTTGAGATCTGAGAATGGACAGACTGTCTCCTCAAATGGGTCCCTGACCCCAAGTAGCCTAACAGGGAGGCACCCACCAGTAGGGGCAGGCTGACACCTGACACGGCCAGGTACACCTCTGAGACAAAGCTTCCAGAGGAACCATCAGGCCGCAACAATTGCTGTTCAGCAATATTCACTCTTCTGCAACCTCCACTGCAACCTACCCAGGCAAATAGGGTCTGAGTGGACCTCCAGCAAACTCCAAGAGACCTGCAGCTGAGGGTCCTGACTGTTAGAAGGAAAACTAACAAACAGAAAGGACATCCACACCAAAACCCGATCTGTACATCACCATCTTCAAAGACCAAAGGTAGATAAAACCACAAAGATGGGGAAAAAACAGAGCAGAAAAGCTGAAAATTCTAAAATTCAGAGTGCCTCTCCCCCTCCAAAGGAATGCAGCTCCTTGCCAGCAGTGGAACAAAGCTGGACAGAGAATGACTTTGATGAGAGAAGAAGGCTTCAGACGATCAAACTTCTCCAAGCTAAAGGAGGAAGTTCAAACCCATCGCAAAGAAGCTAAAAACCTTGAAAAGAGATTAGATGAATGGCTGACTAGAATAACCAATGTAAAGAAGTCCTTAAATGACCTGACAGAGCTGAAAACCATGGCATGAGAACTACATGACAAATGCACAAGCTTCAGTAACCGATTCGATCAACTGGAAGAAAGGATATCAGTGATTGGAGATCAAATGAATGAAATGAAGCAGAAGAGAAGTTTTGAGAAAAAAGAGTAAAAAGAAACAAACAAAGCCTTCAAGAAATATGGCACTATGTGAAAAGATCAAATCTGCATCTGATCGGTGTACCTGAAAGTGACAAGGAGAATGGAACCAAGTTGGAAAACACGCCGCAGGATATTATCCAGGAGAACTTCTGCAACCTAGCAAGGCAGGCCAACATTCAACTTCAGGAAATACAGAGAATGCCACAAAGATACTCCTTGAGAAGAGCAACTCCAAGACACATAATTGTCAGATTCACCAAAGTTGAAATGAAGGAAAAAATGTTAAGGGTAGCCAGAGAGAAAGATCGGGTTACCCACAAAGGGAAGCACATCAGATTAACAGTGGATCTCTTGGCAGAAACTCTCCAAGCCAGAAGAGAGTGGGGGCCAATATTCAACATTCTTAAAGAAAAGAATTTTCAACCCACAATTTCATATCCAGCCAAACTAAGCTTGATAAGTGAAGGAGAAATAAAATCCTTTACAGACAAGCAAATGCTGAGAGATTTTGTCACTACCAGGCCTGCCCTACAAGAACTTCTGAAGGAAGCACTAAACATGGAAAGGAACAACCGGTACCACCCACTGCAAAAACATGCCAAAATGTAAAGACCGTCAATGCTAGGAAGAAACTGCATCAACTAACAAGCAAAATAACCAGCTAACATCATAACGACAGGCTCAAATTCACACATAACAATATTAACCTTAAATGTAAATGGGATAAATGCTCCAATTAAAAGACACAGACTGGCAAACGGAATAAAGAGTCAAGACCCATCAGTGTGCTGTATTCAGGAGACCAATGAGAACAAAGATGAAACGTACCAGAATCTCTGGGACACATTTAAAGCAGTGTGTCGAGGGAAATGTATAGCACTAAATGCCCACAAGAGAAAGCAGGAAAGATCTAAAATTGACACCCTAACATCATAATTAAAAGAACTAGAGAAGCAAGAGCAAACACATTCCAAAGCTAGCAGAAAGCAAGGAATAACTAAGATCGGAGCAGAACTGAAGGAGATAGAGACACAAAAAACCCTCCAAAAAATCAGTGAATCCAGGAGCTGGTTTTTTGAAGAGATCAACAAAATTGATAGACCGCTAGCAAAACTAATAAAGAAGAAAAGACTGAAGAATCAAATAGGCACAATAAAAAGTGATAAAGGGGATATCACCACCGACCCCACAGAAATACAAACTACCATCAGAGAATACTATAAACACCTCTATGCAAATAAACTGGAAAACCTAGAAGAAATGGATAAATTCCTGGACACATACACCCTCCCAAGACTAAACCATGAAAAATTTGAATCCCGGAATAGACCAACAACAGGCTCTGAAATTGAAGGAACAATTAATATCCTACCAACCAAAAAAAGTCCAGGACCAGACAGATTCACAACCGAATTCTACCAGAGGTGCAAGGAGGAGCTGGTACCATTCCTTCTGAAGTTATTCCAATCAATAGAAAAAGAGGGAATCCTCCCTAACTCATTTTATGAGGCCAGCATCATCCTGATACCCGATCCTGGCAGAGACACAACAAAAAAAGAGAATTTTAGACCAATATCCCTGATGAACATCGATACAAAAATCCTCAATAAAATATTGGCAAACCGAATCCAGCAGCACATCAAAAAGCTTATCCACCATGATCAAGTTAGCTATATCCCTGGGATGCAAGGCTGGTTCAACATACACAAATCAATAAATGTCATCCAGCATATAAACAGAACCAAAGACAAAAACCACATGATTATCTCAATAGATGCCAAAAAGGCCTTTGACAAAATTCAACAGCCCTTCATGCTAAACACTCTCAATAAATTCGATATTGATGGAACGTATCTCAAAATAATAAGAGCTATTTATGACAAACCCACAACCAATATCATACCAAACGGGCAAAAACTGGAAGCATTCCCTTTGAAAACTGGCGCAAGACAGGGATGCCCTCTCTCACCACTCCTATTCAACATAGCGTTGGAAGTTCTGGCCAGGGCAATCAGGCAAGAGAAAGAAATAAAGGGTATTCAATTAGGAAAAGAGGAAGTCGAATTGTCCCTGTTTGCAGATGACATGATTGTATATTTAGAAAACCCTGTTGTCTCAGCCCAAAATCTCCTTAAGCTGATAAACAACTTCAGCAAAGTCTCAGGATACAAAATCAATGTGCAAAAATTGCAAGCATTCTTACACACCAATAACAGACAAATAGAGAGCCAAATCGTGACTGAACTCCCATTCACAATTGCTTCAAAGAGAATAAAATACCTAGGAATCCAACTTACAAGGGATGTGAAGGACCTCTTCAAGAACTACAAACCACTGCTCAGTGAAATAAAAGAGGACACAAACAAATGGAAGAACATTCCTTGCTCATGGATAGGAAGAATCAATATTGTGAAAATGGCCATACTGCCCAAGGTAATTTATAGATTCAATGCCATCCCCATCAAGCTACCAATGACTTTCTTCACAGAATTGGAAAAAACTACTTTAAAGTTCATATAGAACCAAAAAAGAGCCCGCATCGCCAAGACAATCCTAAGCCAAAAGAACAAAGCTGCAGGCATCATGCTACCTGAATTCAAACTCTACTACAAGGCTACAGTAACCAAAACAGCATGGTACTGGTACCAAAACGGAGATATAGACCAATGAAACAGAATAGAGCCCTCAGAAACAATACCACACATCTACAACCATCTGATCTTTGACAAACCTGTCAAAAACAAGAAATGGGGAAAGGATTCCTTATTTAATAAATGGTGCTGGGAAAACTGGCTACTCATATGTAGAAAGCTTAAACTGGATCTTTTCCTTACACCTTATAGAAAAATTAATTCAAGATGGATTAAAGACTTAAATGTTAGACCTAAAACCACAAAAACCCTAGAAGAAAACCTAGGCAATACCATTCAGGACATAGGCATGGGCAAAGACTTCATGTCTAAAACACCAAAAGCAATGGCAACAAAAGCCAAAATTGACAAATGGGATCTAATTAAACTAAAGAGCTTCTGCACAGCAAAAGAAACTACCTTCAGAGTGAACAGGTAACCTACAGAATGGGAGAAAATTTTTGCAATCTACTCATCTGACAGAGGGCTAATATCCAGAACCTACAAAGAACTGAACCAAATTTACAAGAAAAAGCAACCCAGTAAAAAAGTGAGTGAAGGATATAAACAGACACTTCTCAAAAGAAGACATTTATGCAGCCAATAGACACATGAAAAAATGCTCATCATCACTCGCCATCAGAAAAATGCAAATCAAAACCACAATGAAATACCATCTCACACCAGTTAGAATGATCATTAAAAAGTCAGGAAACAACAGGTGCTGGAGAGGAGGTGGAGAAATGGGAACACTTTTACACTGTTAGTGGGACTGTAAACTAGTTCAACCATTGTGGAATACAGTGTGGCGATTCCTCAAGGATCTAGAACTAGAAATACCATTTGACTCAGCCATACCATTACTTGGTGTTTACCCAAAAGATTATAAATCATGCTGCTATACAGACACATGCACACGTATGTTTATTGTAGCACTATTCACAATAGCAAAGACTTGGAACCAACCCAAATGTTCATCAGTGACAGACTGGATTAAGAAAATGTGGCACATATACACCATGGAATACTATGCAGCCATAAAAAAGGATGAGTTCATGTCCTTTGTAGGGACGTGGATGCAGCTGGAAACCATCATTCTGAGCAAACTATCGCAAGACCAGAAAACCAAACACCGCATGTTCTCACTCATAGGTGTGAATTGAACAATGAGAACACTTGGACACAGGAAAGGGAACATCACACACTGGGGCCTGTCGTCGGGTGGAGGGAAGGGGAAGGGATAGCATTAGGAGATATACCTAATGTAAATGACAAGTTAATGGGTGCAGCCCACCAGCGTGGCACATGTATACATATGTAGCAAACCTACAGGTTGTACACATGTACCCTAGAACTTGAAGTATAATTTAAAAAAAATAAAATGATAGGAGAAAAAAATTATACACATCTCTTTTGTTTAAAAAATAGAATCATACTGCAAATATATTATAAGCTGTTTTTTCCATTTTCCAATTAACACTATATCATAAATATTTCCACATATTAGAAACATTCTTTTACAAGTAACATTATACGTAGTATTCAATCATAGAAATAGATCTTAACCAGTCTTTTATTGATTAATACTGGCTTTCCAGATTTTGTTTTTGTTTTCTAATATTGCCAGTGTTGCAACTGAGAGTTGTGTGTGTGTGTGTGTGTGTGTGTGTGTGTGTGTGTGTGTGTATGGGTTTATGGGTGTGGGTGGGTAGGTGTTGTGATTCTTTGAAAATATTTATAAGTTCATTGGTAGCATAAACTCCTAGTAGTGGAATTGCTGGATCAGAGAGTACATGTATCTTATAGCTTGACAGATACTAATGAGTTGACTTCCAAAAGCTTATATTTACAGTTTTGTCAACAATCCAGGGGAGTGCCCTTTTCTCCATCCTTCTAGAAACAATGAGTGTCGTTACCTTTGAAATGTTTGACTTTCTAAATAGTGTAAAATATCTTATAGTTTTGAATTTTACTCCTTTATTTCGTAAGATTATCTTTAATAAAAGTGTATTGTCAATTTCTATAAATTATTGATTTTTAAGGACTCTATCTAAACTAAGAAATTAGACCCTTGTCTGTGATATGTGTTACAGCTTTTTCCCCTGTGTCATTTATGTTTAGATTTTGCTAGTGGCATTTTTTGGTCATATATAAGTTTTCAAATATTATGTGGTAAAATATAATCAGTATTTTCTTTGAGAACTTCTGGTTTTGTGTTCTGCTTCAAAATACCTTTACTCTTCCAAGATTATAAATAAATTTACTTATGATATTATCTAAAACTTTATTGTTTAATACTTTACACATAAATCTTTGATTGACTCACTATTACTTTTGGTATAAAGAATAAGTTAGGGCTGGGTGTGTGTCTCATGCCTGTAATCTCAGTGCATTGGGAGGCCTAGGCAGGAGGACCACTTGAGACCAGGAGTTCAAGACCAGCCTAGGCAACATAAAGAGACCCTGTCTCTACAGAAAAAAAAATTTAAAAAATTAGCTGGGCTTGGTGGTGTGCATGTGCAGTCTTAGCTACTTGGGAGACTGAGGTGGGAGGATTACCTGAGCCCAGGAGTTTAGAGTTGTAGTGAGCTCTGATAGCACTATACTCCAATCTGGACCACAGAGTGAGACTCTTATCTCCAAAAATGAAAAAAATAAAGATAATGAAAAAAGAATACGTTTGGGATTTTTTTTTCTTCCAAATACATACCCCAACTACATTTGAAATTCAATTCAGACAAAGTGAAGTTTCACATGTTATTTTGGGACCAGTATGCAGAGCGCTATGAATGCTACAATAAGGAGTTTGAATTTTATCCTATGAGCAACATGAATCTTTTGAAAGTCTCTAAAGCAAGTGAGAAACATCATCTAGAGAGTGTTTTATGAATATAATTTTATGTCTGTGTGAAGCACCATCTGAAGGAAGGAAAGAAGGGAGAGGGAGGCGAAATGAATGAATAATTAGGAGGCCAATTAAAATATCCCGGGCAAAAAGCAATGAGGACCTAGTGAGGGCGATGTTAATGGGACTAACGAGGAGGGGATGGAATGATGAGTGCTACATGTACTTCTTAGAGTCCTTGCAGGTTGGTGTGAGTAAGAGCCCCAGAGATTCCTGTTCTAGTTCCACTAAGTCATGCAGTTACTGGGTGGCTGAGCCAGGATTAAAACCCAAGTCTCACTCCCATTTTAGGGGCATATGTGCCACAATACCTCTTCAGCTCTTTCTGGATGTGGGTGTACCTGCTCTGGACTGGGGAAGAGGGGAAACAGGGTGGTGAAGGGAAGTGAACATAATTCTAGTGGTTAATAATGGGAAACTCAGGTGGGGAGTTCAGTGACAGGGACAGGGAATGAGTTTGATGTGGGGCAGATGGAGTTTGAGATACTTGAGGAACAGTTATATGGACATTTCAGCAGGGAGTTGGAACTAGGTGGCCAGAGGCCAAAATTAGCCTTGTGGATTTGCTCTTCATTTGTGAAGGCATGATAGTTGATTGTGTGGGAGTGAATGAGATTGTCTTGGCTGAGTGTGGAGCAGGAAGAGAAAGCTCTGAGAAGATAAAACTCTGGGATATCTAACATGTAAGGGGAAAGAGGAGAAACAAAGTTAGTAAGAACACCAGGCAGAGAAGCAGAAAAAACAAGAGTTCATGTTATGAAGACTAGGAGAGAACACTGTCTCAAAAAGCAGGAACAGTTGGTAATGAGTACTTTAGAGACTTGGTTGGAGATTAAGAGACGTTGGAGGAGTCATTTAAGTATGGTGGGACTCTCAAAACAAATGCACTGGACTGCACAGTGGAGAAGGAGGAAGTACGACATTTCCAAGAAGTATAATATAGTAATGAAAGGGAACAAGGAAAGAAAGAATGGTATCTTTACACAGTGGTGTGGAGAAGGGAAGATGCTACTTACTAGCTAGGTGACCTTGGGCAAGTTACTTGATGTCTCTGAAGCCTCAGTTTCTTAATAATAATGATAATTTTCATCATAATAACTGTTATATTACCCATAATAATTTCATAATAATTTTAGCTTATTAGGTTGTTGTGAGAATTAAAGGAGAAGATATATTTTCAGCACTTAGCACAATAGCTGGTGCACAGTAGAAACTCAATATGTTTATTATTATTGTCATTAATATTGAGGTTTATATTGGGATATGATAGACTCTTGAGTATGCTTCAATGCAGAAAGAAAGTAGCCAATGAAAAGAGGTAAACTTATATAATATTTCCAGAGGAGACAGAGAAGAGAGGGGGAAAGAACACGAGTGGAAGGATCAGCTTGGAAAGGAAGAGGCACACTTCTTCCTGCAGGAGAGGAGGAACTAGTGAGAGAATGAGAGAATATGTGAGGTTTTAAGGTCTAGGGATGTGAACTTAAGGGTCTTATAAAATGGCTTCAATCTTTGTAATGTAGGTTCTGAAAGAGTTACAGAGATTAACAGAAATAAGCATTGGTTTGAAGTTTTAAGGATAAGTGGGAAAAATCTGAAACAGATCCTTAGAGAATATAAAATAGAATTAACTTTGGAACGTGGTATTATTGTTCAGTGAGCATAGAAAATTTCAGTTTTGGAAGATAAAAAAATGTTCTGGAGATGGAGGGTGGTGATGGTTGTACAACAGTGTGAATGCCGCTGAACTGTACACTTAAAAAATGGTCAAAATGGTAAATTGTATATTATGTATGTTTTACCACAATTTAAAAAAATGGTTCAAAAAAAAGTTTTTTAAATGGGAGTGTAAGAAGTAGAAAGATGGGAGTTTGTTCATAAATGGAAGAATTCCAGTGTTCCTTGTCTTAGAGAGAAAGATGTTCTAATGATGATGGTGGTCAGAATGAGATTTTTTGGGTGAATGCTGAGGAATGTTAAAGAGTCAAAGCAATGACCGAGAGTGACAACAGCAATGAAGTTGCCAAGGGTGACAACAGCAGAGGCAACAGCGAACAGAAAAGGAGGTCAGGGTCCCTAGTGACCGCAAAGGAAAGACATTAGTATAAATAGTTGGGCCCTGGGTTGGGGATGGGGTTAGAAAGGCCTTCTCTACTAGCCCTGGGAAATGTGCACACAAGAAAGTGGAGTGGGTTTTCAGAATATGGCATCACCAGGGGAAAGTCACATTTTAGATAATCAGGAAATAGTGCTTTTGAAGGAAAAGGAGGGAGAGAGTAAGGTGTATGCATGTGGGTGGGTAGGGAACATCCCAGAGGAAATGACATACATTTAAATTAGGGAAACAACATGAAAGATTTTAACCTGTCAAGAAATGATAATTAAATAAAATAATTTAAATAGAAATTTATTAGTTGGTCATTCACCTCTGAACAACAACAACAATGAGAAATATATGAGATATTGTCTTTTTCAAAGTTGCAAATTCGCATAGTTGTCTTTTTGGCTGAAGAAATCTTCCAGAAACTTACATTCAAGAAATATTGAGCACCCTTTACATGCCAGGGACTATGTATTCCACCAGCATTAACTCATGAGGTGCTGCATGAATATTTGCATTGCACATTGTCATATTATGTACATCTGATCAGCTGGAAAATCATTTATTGAATCACTAACCTTTTATATGCCGGACAATGCTCTTTGATTAACAATTTTCCACTTTTAAATGCTAATACATTTAAGAATGTTAAGTTGGCTGTTGGCCTTTCTTCTTTTATTCTGAATTTTACTTTCAGAATAAATTCATTTAATCAGATTGATTTGCTGTGATGAGTCTTGTTACAATGCAGAGTTTATGAGAAATTCTTACTAAAAATACATACTCATTATGGAAAATTTAGATAATACAGAAAAGAGAAAGTTTGACCTTTGATGTCCTAGAGAGTAGTTAAATTATCTGAAAAGAGACACAACTGGGAATCATTGTAAGGAAATCCTAACCTTCCCGAGATCCTGAGGGCACAAATGATGCTGGATTTGCCTCTGTTTGTACTACAGCATGGAGTGCTGCCTAAAAACATTAATAAATAAAATACTACTTCTAGCACTGGGCTAGGTGCTGGGGATACAGTACTGAACAAAGCAAACTGTCTTGCCCTCCTGGAGTTTACTTTCTATTGGGGAGAAAGAAGTTGCTCACATAGTAGTACAAATATGTTATTAATGAACACTGATAAATAAGAATTGGACTGGTAAAGAAGATAAAGTAGAATGGTACTAAGGTAGTGTAGTCAGAGAAGGTGACATTTAAACTGCACCCTAAAGGGTACGAGGAACATATGAAAGGGAAGAGACACAGGGAAGAGAAAACCTCAGGGGCAAAGGCCTTGAGATAGACAGAAGCCGCAGTGCTCAGTGAACAGAGAGTGCTAGTGTGGCTGGAGCAGAGTGGGCAATGGGGAGAGTATAATGTGAAGGGGTTGCAGACAGAAAGGGACAGAAGCTCGGTTGGGCTGGGCCCTGGAGGCCAGAGGAAGAAGCTCAGATTTTATCCAGAGTGTATTGAGAAGCCATAGATGAGTTTTGAATAATATGGGATGTGATTTGATTTTTATTTTTAAATTAGTGCTGTGACTATCATGTGAGAAACAGACGGAGGGCAATAAGAGGGAAGGGATGAGACCAGCCAGGAGTCTGCATTAATTCAGATGCTTAATAATGGTGGTTGTGGTGATGATGATAATGATGTAGTACTAGCTGCAGTGTTTGGTGTCTTCTGTAAGACTGATGCTCTACATATATTATCTCTAATGTCACTGTGATTCTGGAGTTTGGGTATGATTGTCTCCCTTTTAGAAGTGAAGAAATAGTGGCTCTTGCAAAAGGTCACATAGGTAAGAGGTAGCAAAGCCAGAATCTGATATTAGGGCTATCTGGCTCTTTCTCTTAGTTCATGGAGAACATTGGTAGAATGGGGCATAATTGAATCCCAGGACCTTATATTTCATTCACCTCTTTGTCAAGCTTGCTTTTCCTTGAATGGGAATAGGATCTATGGGGATATACTGGGATGAATGAACATATTGCTGGGTACTGGAAGCAATACCAGTGGAACCAGTGGAAGAAGACTGGTCCTGGCTGATAGGGAGAGGAAATGGGGATTATGACTAAGTTTGCCAACACAATATGACTTCGTTCTGGGAGATTTTGCAAAGGGGCAGAAGTGGAGAAGCAGCAGGGGGTGGCAGCACAGAGGAGGGTGTCACACCAATCCTCTCCTCCCTTGGGTGTAGCAGTTTCACTTCTTTCTTAAGGGAGATTAGAATACGTGATATGGAAGAAGGGAAGATTGAAGTTTGGGGAACAATGAGACAGCACCCTCCTCACCCAAACTGGATCACTTCCAGTCCCCTATCCACTACCCTGAAAGTTTCCATCTGCCACTTTCCTGGACCCTGGGGAGAAACTTCTCCTAGAGAAAGGAAATACTCTATAAAGATATCTAGTTGATCAATCTATGAGTCAAGCCAAACTCCTTGTGAGAAGAGGGAGGAATGGTGTGAGATTTTAGGGAAGCTTTCTTTTATGTCTTTAAGGTAAACAGTACTTATCATTTGTAAAGCACGTCTATGCTTTGCCTTGGTTTTCCTGGATGCGGTCTTATCCAGTCATTTTTATACATTGGCACTACCTGCCCCATCAAGCTTTCCAACCTTACTTACCCCTTCCTCCATACTGTCTACATTTAGACCGATTAGACTGTTTACTGTTCCTCAATTCACCATGCACTTACACCTCCATGGCTTTGCTCAAACTATTCCTCTTGCTAGTGCTACCTCTTGCCTTTGTCTGGGAAACTTCTGTTTAACCATTGGAACCCAATTCAAATGTTTTGATCTCCCTGACAACCCACAATCAAGCTGACTTTATTGTTTCCTCTCTCCCTTCCTTATATATTATATACATAATATATCCAACTCTGTTTGTTTTCCTGCCTCCTCCATTGCTAGGTCCTTGGGAACAAGGGTTGTGCTTTAGTCATCTTTATTTCCCCAGAAATTATCCATAGCAGGCACTCAGTAAATGTTCTGTAATTTGGATCAGTCCTTACAGAAACGCTATAAACTAAGTAAGGCAGGCATCATCCACTAGGCAGATGTAGGGATCCTACCCAAATCCCAAAGATCTGCAGAGAAATGGAGCTAGACTCCCTGGTTGAGCTGTTATGAGGTTGGCACTACTTCACCATTTTTGACCTACAGAAATGACAGTCTTATATGCCTCAGTCTACTAGGACTCACATCTTGTTCTTGGGTCAGTGCTCTTTGTAAAGCATTTTTAAAATCTGACTTTCCAGCTGGCCTGTGGCTCTGCAGTTTTAGTGTGACTGAACATTTCAAATTATTCAGTTCAAGTTGTTTTATTCCCCTCCTGGGCCCCCGCCCATGCCTCACATACTTTGGGAGCCCCAGTGGATCAAGTCTGTAGTACTCTTTAAGAAGCAAAGGTAGATTGGCGTCCCCTTCCCAAGCTTAGACCCAGGATTTTCTCCCTTCCCTCAAGTCCCTGTAGCTCTCCAGGTCTCAGTTTCCTTGTCTTCAAAACAAGGAGGGTATGCTAAAGCTAGCATTTTCCTCCCTGTTTCCTGTGTTCCTGTACAGGTTCCTCATTTAGCCCATTTCTTTCCTTCTCCCAGGGCCCCTTCTATCCTGGCAGCTCCACTAACACAAAGGGTGCCATCTTCAGAAAACATACAAATTCTGCCTCAGTCCTGTGATCTCCTCTTCTCCTTTCTACTAACCTTACAGCAGGACAAAATTACAGTGAAAAGAAAAGTCCACAGAGTCTGCAGCATTTTTTTTTTTTGTTTTTTTGTTTTTATTTGTTTTTTTCTTTAGTACCCAAATATCTGAAAGCTGATTTTTTTTTTTTGAGTCAGTGTTTTGCTGTGTCACCTAGGCTGGAGGGCAGTGGCATGATCATAGCCTCACTGAACTCCTAAGTTCAAGGGATCTTCCTGCCTCAGTCTTCCAAGTAGCTAGGAATACAGGCATGTGCTACCACGCCCAGTTAATTTTTCATTTTTGTGGAGACAGGGTCTCGCTTTGTTGCCCAGGTTGGTCTCAAACTCCTGGCCTCAAGTGATACTTCCATCTTGGCTTCCCAGAGCACTGGGATTACAGGTGTGAGCCACCATGCCTGGCTGTTGTTTAATGGATTCAGAAAGCTCTCAGTGCTGGAAGAAAGCAATGTATGGAAAAAAAAATCCAACATGGTGCATAGAGACCTTTGGTTTTAGTGTAACTCTAAAGTTGAGATCATTTTTTTCTTTTACTTTTTAAATGCATTTTACATAAAATTGGACAAGTAATGTAAAAATTCAAAGGAGTATGAAATATTTAGCAAGAGTATGTAGAGTTAAATAAAATTTCTCCTTTTTTTGTTGTTTGTGTTTTTTATTTTAGAGACAGAGTCTTGGTCTGTAATCCAGACTGAAGTGCATAGCTGATTGCAACCTTGAACTCCTGGCCTCAAGTGATCCTCCTGCCTTGGTCACCCAAAGTGCTGGGATTAGAGTCATGAGCCACCATGCCTAGCTCTCCTGTATTTTTTATAATTAGCCCTTATATAGTGTTTACTATGTGCCAAGAACTGTAGTAACTGCTTCACATATTTAAGTTATTCAATTATTACTGCAATCTTTTTAGGGTACCATTATTATTATCCCTTTTTTATATATGAGGAAACTGAGGTACAGAGGAATCAAGTAAATACCCAAGGCCTCATAGCTGAAACCCCAAGCAAACATTTTCAGAGTTCATGAGGTGCTTCAGGAAACGGTTGGAGGAATCCAAATCCGTTGCATTCCAGATCTTCCTCCCTAGCCCCTGCATCCAGAGCAGAAAACGCCTACCTAGAAAGTTTTCTAGGTAGAAGAGGTTTTACTGGTAAGAAAACAAAATTAAAACTTTGAAAATATGTCATTAGGCTACCTGAATTATTTGACCCTATAAGGAGGATGATAGAGTGAGACCCAGCTCATATACCATCAGTGGTAGTCAAGCTAGAGAAGATTTAGTAGCATCATAAGGAGAAAGCATTACACTTAATGATTGGAAGAAGTTTTCAAAACTTTGTAAAGAGTAGAATCCTTTTCTGAGAAAAAAATATTGCATAGGAAGCCTAATAGATAAGACAAAATCATTAATTTATTAATATAAATATGCTTCATAAGTTTACATTTATATTTACTCATTATAAAGTTATTTAATGAAATATACTGTTTCCACCATAATAATGGATTAATTGCCATGAACAGCCCTCCTGATAAAACAACTAAAATGCTGCAAGAAGTATTTTAAAATGTATTTTCAAACAACGTTGAGGGGGCATGAATGGGAGGCTAGCAACCTTGGCTTTTTTCTAAAGTTGTCTACTATATCCTAGAGACAAAGAGGAAGAATTATGTAAAGAACCAGGACCAGGAGATAAAGCTCAGGATATGTCTAAGATGGGGAGTCTAACAGGAAACTGCTGCATAAACCTGGGCTCTCAAAGGGCCACATTCACAATAGAAGGGTGATCAAGATAAATAAACTCCACAGAAGGGAATAGCCAGAAACCTTGTCTGTCTCAACTCCAGCCCTTGCTTCAAGGAAACACATATCTCTAAGAATTTATCTTCTCAGGACAAGTTAGCCCCTACATGGGTTTGTAGTCTGAAATCATACTAGTTGTGTGCTTCCGAAAGCCTGAAATAGAGAATTAAATATAACATAGTTTTAGGTTGGCAGTGCCCCAAGGCAAATACAAATCTTATCTTGAAGAACTCAGCTGCTACGCAAACCACCAAGCATTCCCACAGAAAAGCCTTCAGGACAAATGAGTAGTCTGCAGTCAAAATTTGCAAAGCAAACAAGAATACTAGACACCATGGTGAGAACCCACAAAACGAACAGGTAGCAGAAACCAGGCACAAAGCCTTTGTGTATTAGAACAAGCAGAAATAACATATAAAATAACTGATTTTAATATTGTTAGATATATTTCTAAAAGATTGAAAATACAAACAATAAACATGTATATTTGTAAAATATCCAAATAGAATATCTAGACATAAAAGATGTATTATTGACATTAAAACTCAATGGTTCAATTAAACAGAAGATTAAACACAAATAAAAAGAGTCAGTGACCTAGAGAACATGTCTGAAGTATTCCACAGAATACAATCCAGAGATACTTGGAGGTGGAAAATATGAAAAGAGGGCAAAAGACTTGGAAGAAAAATGAGACAGTTTTATGTCTATTTGGAATGGTAGAAGGAGGTGCTAGGACAGAGATGGAACAATATTTGAAGATGGAACAATATTTGAAGAAATAATGGCTGACAACATTTCAGAATTGTTGAAAGATCCTAATCCTCAGATCTAAGAATTTCAATGAATCCCAAGCAGATAGAGAGAAAGAAAGGACTGGGGGTGGTGGCTCAAGCCTTGTAGTCCCAGCACTTTTGGAAGCTGAGGTGGGATGATCTCTTGAGGCCAGGAGTCTTAAGACCAGCCTGGGCAACATAGCAAGACCCCATCTCTACAAAAAAATAATAATTAAAAAAAATTAGCCAGGTGTGGTGGCGGACACCTGTAGTTCCAGCTGGTAGGGAGGCTGAGGTGGGAGGATTGCTTAAGCCCAGGAGTTTGAGGCTGCAGTAAGTTAGGATTATGTCACTACACTCCAGCCTGGATTACAGAGCAAGACCTTGTCTCTAAAAAGAGAGAGAGAGAAAAGAAAAATCCACATCTTGATATATTAGTTATGCAATTGCAGATTATTAAAGAAAAAAAGACCAGCCAGAGCACCATAATGAGCCCTCATCTCTACAAAACATAAAAGAGAAAAATTAGCTGTGCATGGTGATATGTGCCTGTGGTCCCAGTTACTCAGGTGATTGAGGTAGGAGGGTCGCTTGAGCTAGACAAGTCCAGGCTCTAGTTAGCTGTGATCACATCACTGCACTCTAGCCCCTGGGTGACAGAGTGAGACCTTGTTTCAAAAGAAAAAAGAAAAGAGAAGATTGTAAAGTCAGTTATTGAGGACAATAAAACTATTTGGAGGAGGAAAAAAATCACCCATCCATATGGATGGAAGTTTACAGTCTTAGAGAGTAGCCCTAGAACTTGTGAAATAAACATTTGATATTTGCAGAACCAAGGTGCATCTTGTAGTCAACTGAGCATTATTAAAAACTGCAGAGGTGGCTTAAAACTCCTTATTTTACAGATGAGGAAAGTGCCACTCAGAGCAGGCAAAGGGTCTTCCCCAAGGTCACACAGCTAGTGAATGGGTATGTGGTGGAGCCAGGACCAGAACTCAGGTCTCTTAACTCACAGAGCAATAGTTGTGACTGCTCTTCCCTCTATCCTGCTGCCATTTCTTTATTCAGCAACAAAGAAAAACAAAATGTGAAGAAAAGTAGAGTTTCAGTTTACATTGGAACTTTTTGGTGATTCCTTATGTTTCATGTATAGAATTTAATAACTGAATACATTCTTACACAGTGCAATATCCCATCGCCAGGAACCAATGAAACTGCTCACATTTTTGGATGGGGGTAAGGGGATGCAATCTTGATTTGTTTCCTTATAGCTTATAACATAGTATGAGGGGAGTGTAAGAAAGTTTTAGAAAATGTGATTAAATCTGAGTCATGGAAATCAGTTATGGCACAGCATTCTGTAGAAGGTGGTAAGGGTAACAAGAGGTAGGTGCAAATCTCAGCACACACAAAGACTGCTGAGAAATACATAGGGGAAAGGCAGGTGCCAAGCCACAGCATGTATTATATATACCTGAGTCAGTAGGTCAAATAAATTCACAAAACTGTAAAATAAAAGAATCTATTCTGCCTGAGTTCACTGCTTTGGACCTGGCTTAGTTTGCTTTCTGAAAAGTTCGTATCTTAGATCCACAAAGGAAAACAATTTGCAAGGGTAGGTAATGCCTATGTATCAAAATGTTTATCACCCTGTTTATTCATGAAAAGATACTATTGCATGTATGTGCATGCATGCATGAAAAATTATTTCTATACATAATTCATCACAAATACATGCCAAAAAGTAAGAGAGCATTTGTAATTGGCAACAGTACAATCAAACAAATTGCTTAACCAAGGATGAGAACTTAACTATTAAGTCACTTTTGATTCTGGGAATAGTACCCAGATTCTAAAGCCTAAAGTGGTTTGCATGACTTAATTACAAAACCTAACAACAATAGTTCTTTGGGCAGTACTCTAAATCCTATCAGCTGATTTGCTGTTTGTTTTGAAAGAGAAGCATGAGATTTTCAGATGGCAAAGCTTTGGATTTTGATACCCATCTTCGAAACAGAATACAATATATATTTTTAAATTAGTTTCTTTGTAGGAAAGCAGGCTAATTTGGGTATGGCACATTTTTCAAACACATAAAACATTAATAAGAGATTTATTCCAGATTTTACCGTTATATAGTTAGAGCCAGTGAAAGTGTGCCTAAGTTCTATTCCCACTACGTAGAGATGCCACTAGATGCCTCTGGAATTGATTCTGGGAGACTTCATCTGAAGGCAGCTTTAGGAAATAACAAGGAATAACAAGAGGAGTTTCTGAAAAGATGAATTAGATGCTTATAGAAATAGGGAAAGAAGGGCCGGGCGTGGTGGCTCAAGCCTGTAATCCCAGCACTTTGGGAGGCCGAGACGGGCGGATCACGAGGTCAGGAGATGGAGACCATCCTGGCTAACACGGTGAAACCCCGTCTCTACTAAAAAAATACAAAAATTAGCCGGGCACGGTGGCAGGCGCCTGTAGTCCCAGCTACTCAGGAGGCTGAGGCAGGAGAATGGCGTGAACCCGGGAGGCGGAGCTTGCAGTGAGCTGAGATCCGGCCACTGCGCTCCAGCCTGGGGGACAGAGCGAGACTCCATCTAAAAAAAAAAACAACATTTATTAAATAGGGAATCCTTTCCCCATTTCTTGTTTCTCTCAGGTTTGTCAAAGATCAGATGGCTGTAGATGTGTGGTATTATTTCTGAGGACTCTGTTCTGTTCCATTGGTCTATATCTCTGTTTTGGTACCAGTACCATGCTGTTTTGGTTACTGTAGCCTTGTAGTATAGTTTGAAGTCAGGTAGCGTGATGCCTCCAGCTTTGTTCTTTTGACTTAGGATTGTCTTGGAGATGCGGGCTCTTTTTTGGTTCCATATGAACTTTAAAGCAGTTTTTTCCAATTCTGTGAAGAAAGTCATTGGTAGCTTGATGGGGATGGCATTGAATCTATAAATTACCTTGGGCAGTATGGCCATTTTCACGATATTGATTCTTCCTATCCATGAGCATGGTATGTTCTTCCATTTGTTTGTGTCCTCTTTGATTTCACTGAGCAGTGGTTTGTAGTTCTCCTTGAAGAGGTCCTTTACATCCCTTGTAAGTTGGATTCCTAGGTATTTTATTCTCTTTGAAGCAATTGTGAATGGAAGTTCATTCATGATTTGGCTCTCTGTTTGTCTGTTATTGGTGTATAAGAATGCTTGTGATTTTTGCACATTAATTTTGTATCCTGATAAATGGTGCTGGGAAAATTGGCTAGCCATAAGTAGAAAGCTGAAACTGGATCCTTTCCTTACTCCTTATACGAAAATTAATTCAAGATGGATTAGAGACTTAAATGTTAGACCTAATACCATAAAAACCCTAGAGGAAAACCTAGGTAGTACCATTCAGGACATAGGCATGGGCAAAGACTTCATGTCTAAAACACCAAAAGCAACGGCAGCAAAAGCTAAAATTGACAAATGGGATCTCATTAAACTAAAGAGCTTCTGCACAGCAAAAGAAACTACCATCAGAGTGAACAGGCAACCTACAGAATGGGAGAAAATTTTTGCAATCTACTCATCTGACAGAGGGCTAATATCCAGAACCTACAAAGAACTCAAACAAATTTACAAGAAAAAAACAAACAACCCCATCAAAAAGTGGGCAAAGGATATGAACAGACATTTCTCAAAAGAAGACATTCATACAGCCAACAGACATATGAAAAAATGCTCATCATCACTGGCCATCAGAGAAATGCAAATCAAAACCACAATGAGATACCATCTCACACCAGTTAGAATGGCGATCATTCAAAAGTCAGGAAACAACAGGTGCTGGAGAGGATGTGGAGAAATAGGAACACTTTTACACTGTTGGTGGGATTGTAAACTAGTTCAACCATTATGGAAAACAGTATGGCGATTCCTCAAGGATCTAGAACTAGATGTACCATATGACCCAGCCATCCCATTACTGGGGATATACCCAAAGGATTATAAATTATGCTGCTATAAAGACACATGCACACGTATGTTTATTGCAGCACTATTCACAATAGCAAAGACTTGGAATCAACCCAAATGTCCATCAGTGACAGATTGGATTAAGAAAATGTGGCACATATACACCATGGAATACTATGCAGCCATAAAAAAGGATGAGTTTGCGTCCTTTGTAGGGACATGGATGCAGCTGGAAACCATCATTCTTAGCAAACTATCACAAGAACAGAAAACCAAACACCGCATGTTCTCACTCATAGGTGGGAACTGAACAATGAGATCACTTGGACTCAGGAAGGGGAACATCACACACCGGGGCCTATCATGGGGAGGGGGGAAGGGGGAGGGATTGCATTGGGAGTTATACCTGATGTAAATGACGAGTTGATGGGTGCAGCACACCAACACGGCACAAGTATACATATGTAACAAACCTGCACGTTATGCACATGTACC
>NC_037683.1:75554350-75622370 GCF_003255815.1 Theropithecus gelada
AAAAAAAAAAAAAAAACAACAACAATAAAAAAAACCAACTTAGGACCAAGAGAAGGGGTTGGCCTGGGACTTCTGGGAACATTTTTCTGCTTGAAATAAGGGGCATGTGAGGAGTAAGTGCTTCTTGGCCTCTACTCCTTCGGCTTCTCTGAGTATCTGATGCTCAGAGCTGGGCCAACCATCTTTTACCATGAAGAGAGATTGTAGATGCTCTGAGGATGGTAGAGTAGAAGGGTGGGAAGACCCTGAGTCCTTGATGATATCCTTGATTTTTGACACCAACTCTGAGACTGCCCGACTAAACTTCTGATTAAGTGAGCAAAAAGTGTCCTTATGTTTTAAGCCTCGTTCAGTTTTGTGTTCCCCAGTTGCAGCTAAAAGTATATCAAGTGATATAAATTCTCTTTAC
Source organism: Theropithecus gelada (assembly GCF_003255815.1). NCBI lineage: Eukaryota > Metazoa > Chordata > Mammalia > Primates > Cercopithecidae > Theropithecus > Theropithecus gelada. The sequence goes on from NC_037683.1 coordinate 75,554,760, forward strand.
TTTTTGTGTAAGTGTAATCTGCGTTGACTTTTTCTAAATCCTAAAAAGAAATGGCAAATAACTAATGTATTCTGGACATTGCTTTAATAATGTCTTTATTATAGTTGAATTGTTTAAACATTTTAATATTTAAATAATGTTATGTTTTAAAGAAAATTTTAGTATAACATGGATATGTAAATTCCTGTGCTAAAAATCAAGAAAATAATATTAAATATGATAGAAAAGCATGATATATCAAAAAATAGAAAAAATAAACTGAAAATCTGTTGTATCAGAACAAGATTTTAAAAACTTATAAGTAACTCTTTGAGGTACTCTTTTAAAAAAAAAACAAGTGCAGATTACCAGTAATAGTACTGTTATTACTATTTTATTTTTGCAAAACAGTAAAACATCAGTTATGTTTGTTTACAAAACATTTAGTGTATTTAAATTTGTCTACAAAATGATTATGAATATCATATACATGTAAGTCATGCCTTAAGTCATCGTGGGACAAATAGTGACAAAATGAAATGACTTACCAAGACTTTGAAAATCAAACTTCATAAAATCCTAAGCAAAGGAAGGAATAATAAACATAAATTCTTGGTTGTTACGTCTGGGGGAAACCAAAGGAGATGCAATTAGGTAGTGACACAGAAGAGCCTTCAAAGGTATAAGAAATATTCTATTTTTTAAACTGCATGATAAATACACAGGTATTTGTTTTCTTATTTTTCTCCAGAACTTACACTTACATATACATTCCATATATTAGTTTATGTGTATGATATATTTCTTAATTAAAAAGCTTGAAAGAAAGAAAATCAATCTTCAGTTAACATTCTACTCATAAAGTCAACTGTTAAGCAGACTTCCCTAACCTCCAGGAACAAATGTAGCTACCAAGTAAAAAAAAAAAAAAAAAAGCAGTTAATACAACATCAACACTTTCAAAATTAAAAAGAAATTGCTGCCTGACAGCAGGAATGCATTATTTAAAATTCTGTGGTTATATTTTAAAAGAACAAGTGAGCTAGTATAAAGGGGATTCTATGTGCTAAATGGTGACAATTTGACTAAAACAAAAAAATATGTGAAAGTTTTTCCTTGTGCCAAGACTAAAGTTACAGATAGCATAACTTTTGCAGGCTTTTCTTCTTGTGTTTGAGATATGCTTATTGAATAGTGACAGAAATAACTGATATTATGGCACAGGTTATTAAAAGTTTTGTAAAGCATGTAATATATTCCACAACACTTTCACTGCCACACCATCCAACTTATCTGGCATAGTCAAAAGCCAAAATGAGAGTCCCTCCCAATGCTGGTATTTAGCTGGTATGCTGCAAGGCTGGTTCCTTTCTTATTTGTCTTTGCTAATGCCATGCCAGCTATTAAATATTTTGAATATCACCTGAGTAGAAAGCATGAGATTTTCTTGTACAACCAAATGGCTGCCTGCTAACACACAACATTATTAGATGAAATTAAATGTGATTATTACAAGCCATTTAAAACTTAAGAGTATAGAGGCCTTCTTCTCATAGATATGAAACTTTCTGGCCATTTATCTGAATAAAATAAGCCACAATCTACACCCTGGATATTTCATTTCCATAAAGTTTTAACAGAACTGCCTTGTGCGGTGATCTGAAAATGCAGCTCAAACGTCTGGAAGCTTGAGCACCATAGTATGACAAGCTTTTCACTTTGCCTCCTTCATGGGCTGCTCCAGCTATTCCCCAAATTGCTGACTTCATTATTTCTCTGTGGAATTCTTAGTTGGCTCAGCCTTACTTACCTGGTAGCTGGGCTTAGTGGGAAATCTACTAAAGTGAAAAGACTCTGTTAAACCCCAAAGATAAGACTAAATTATTTTCCCACTGTGGAGATGACTTCTTCTTGAGTGTACCCACTGATGTACAGAGAAATAAATATAACTGGTAGCCTTTCCTTTGCCAAGAGACTTTTCATAAAATAGGTACAGTGAACTGCCATTCTAGAGGTTACTAGTTGCTGCATGGTTCCACCTAGATAGTAGGGAGAACCAATGGGTCTAAACCCAGATGCCCTTTTACCAGCTTTTGCCATAAATACCTAGAAAAAAATTGAATGCTGACAAAATAATAGACTTCTGTCTAAGTTTTATGCTTTTATGAATTAAGAAATATAAAGACTTAAAAATTTTTTTTCTGTCACATCACAGTGCAAATGACTTTAAATGCTTCTAAATGTTGAATCTGCTTTCATGGGCCTTATAGCACTGAGCAGAAATTCTTCCACTTGACATAATGAAAAGTAATAATAATTGGACAGCCAGATGTAAGCATTACCTGTCACATCCTAGGCATGGTATCTTCCAAACATTTTTTTGTAAAACAGCTTATACTCCTTTGATTTAATAGCATCTAATTTATTATATTAAATGACCACTACATACTGACAATTATGATTAAGGTTCCACACACCATATGGCTCTTGAATAAGTCAGTGAAGAAAAAATAATGCCGCCATACATTCAGGTAGTATGGACCTTTTTTCTTATGGGGGAAAAAACAGGAAGCTGGAGATAGTCATTAAATTACATAAGAATGAATATTGGCACTTATTTCTGTGCCTGAAACTTGTTGAAAAGTTTAGGATGAAATATTACTAAAGGAAACTTTAAAATTATGGATCAGGCACAGTGGCTCACACCAGTAATCCCAGCACTTGGAGAGGCTGAGGCAGGAAGGTCACTTAAGCCCAGGAGTTTGAGATCATCCTGGGCAACATAGTGAGACCTCATTTCTACAAAACGTAAAAAAACTAGCCAGGTGAGGCAGCACAGGCCTATGGTCTCAGCTACTTAGGAGGCTGAGGTGGGAGGATAGCCTGAGCCCAGGATGTGAAGGCTGCAGGGAGTTGTGATTGAGCTACTGCTCTCCAGCTAGGGTGACAGACTCTGTCTCAAAAATAAATAATAATAATAATTATTATTTACCAATATGAAGTAGTTATGCTGACTACTGATCAAGTATTGTTAAACAGGATTGTTAAAGAACGTGGACAAATAATATATATGTATAAGAGATAATGGAAAAATAAAATTTAGGGGGGAAAATCTTTGAAACTAGTAAATTCAGATTTGAGGAAGTTCATGTTTGGGTCTAATAATTCTCCAAAGAAAAGAACAAGTGAAGAAAAGCATATAGTCCTTTAAAAAGAAATTATAAACAACTTAAATAGCATTTCTTAAACAATTGCCATTAATAAGTCAGCAGGCTAAGAAGTTAGAGTGGCTGAGATTTGAGCACAGCAGACACACAAAACTATGAAGTTCTGTGAAACTTTTTAAGGAACTATTGAATATTTGCTAGGAACTATGTGGGAAATAGTGAGCAAAACATTCTTACCATTGCAAAAGGTCTCAGATGCACTAATATGGCTAGGGAAAATTATGACAATCGTTTAATTTATGGAGTGTTCAAAGTGGAGGGGAATTAGATGTAAACTGGGTGCTGATTAAAAGTAAAGCACTCAGCCAAGCTTGTAAGTGAACTTCTCCTTTGTTCTGAAAATAGCAATGGGAATGGCAAAAAAAAAAAAAAGTTACAGAAGAGAACGATGGCTGGCAGAAACTCTTTCCCTCACACAACAGTGAATGTAGCCCTGAAGGAAATAGATAGAAGATTTTAATGTCACCTCATTAATATTTTCATATTTGAAAATGATGGAAACTTTGAGTAAAAAAATAGCTTCACGAAGAGGATTAGAGATGCACTAAATGAAGTAGTTTGGAATTGTTCTTTAGTTCTTTTTTCTTAATGGGACCTGACCCTGGACTTTAATCTCTGGTCTGAAATTTACTGACTTTATGATTTTGGGTTAGTACTACAATCTTTTCAAATCCCACTGTCTCAATTTCATAAATGGAGATAATATTTACCTCACGGAGGTGCTGTGAGGGATAATGTGGAAGATAAAAGTCTCACTTTTAGTAAATGGTCAGGGATTACTAAACTACCTTTGATGACTGCTTCTAACTTGTTTTACCCACCACAACACCTGTCTTGAGTGGGATTTTGTTGCTTGTTTATTTCAGATTTTACACAGGAGAAAAAAATTCAGGCTCAGGAAAGTTAAGTAAGATCCAAAATTACACAGCTGATCAATGATGGATGATGGACTGGAGGCCTGACTGCCTCTAAAAATTTGTGTTTTTACTATTATGCTATATTGCACTCTTCACTTAAAAACATACGAAACAAAAATAAATACCTTCATAGGTATAGTGTAATCTACCAATAATAACATGAGCAGCATGTGCCAGGAGTCCGCTATAGGCAGGAAGCACCCCCAATTCCTCACTCCCCCTTACCACTCCCTGCATACTGAACTTTGCCTGAACTTTTTGAGGCCCACTAAGGTTGTGTCCCCTTCAAAGTTACTTTTGCTTGCAGATGTCAGCACCAGAGAACCTACAGGAAACTGAAGAGATTAGAGGTTCTACCATGATTTCCTGAAGTTCTTGAACCCAACCCAATCATTTTGTTGTTGATAGAATTAAGGTCCATTTCTTTCTGCTGTTCCAGGAGTTCATATTTGGTCTTAATGTTTCTAAATGTTCCTGCTACAAACTGAGATACAAAGAAGGTGAATTCCAATAATCCTCTTGATTTCCACCATGTTTGCCAAAATTTCAACTTGAATGAAAGATACATTGATTTTGGCACAGTCTGACTCACATCTCCAGAAAAACCCTTATGGTATCAGATTTACTGACATACGTATTTTCTGATGTAGACATATATATACATACACATATATATGGAGAATATCTATATGGATATCTATCTATCTATCTATCTATCTATCTATCTATCTATCTATCTATCTATCTATCTATCTATCTATCTATCTATCTATCTTTCTCCCAATGCTGACCCCTCTTCAGTATTTCTTTGTAATGATTTAATTCCCTGATGGAGCTTAACTTTTCACAATTGAATTTCATGCCTCTTTCCCCGAAGTTAATTGTAAGCTTTATTTCCTTAATTCCTGGGAAACCCTGGCCAAGAGTGACATTTCCTGTTTCTCAGTCTCTTCCCTTATTTTCAGTTCTGGCTATTTCAACCCCTAAGTGAAAGTTTGCCTCAGGATTCTTTTCTCTCTATAAATGGGAAAGGGAAAGAGGTACTTTCTGGCTGTAGATACTGTAAGCTAGACAGTGATGGGAAAGAGATAAATATCTAGGTTGCTTAGGAAATCAATTATGAAGTAACCAAAGATTGGTAGAAGGTCCAGGATCCTTTCAGAGAAGAATGGAGAAAATGTGAAATTTGAGCTGAGGGAAGTGTGATGCTTGTGCTAGAAGTTCTTAACTGTTTAAGACACTACCGAGTTGTGTGATTCAGTTCAAGCACCCTAAACTTTGGGAAATAGAGGATTCTGAAGTTTTCTGAACTCAGAGCGGTACATTTTCTGGGTGGAAATCAAAAGAGGAGCATTAAGTATTCAAAAAACAAATTTGAGAAGCAATAAGTAAGAATGTTGGAAACAGTATAGGACCTCAGTGTGGCACAGAAGGATGCTTCAGGTGGGAGAAGCACAGCGCAGAAGAGGAAGTACGGGTCTTTGCCCTAGACGCTTCACTCTCAAGTCTCGGACTTGTATGCAGCCACAGGACATACTTTTGGATTTGTGCTATTTTCTTAATTAAAATAGTATGGAGGCATATATTCATGTGTGGAAAGAAAAGGCAGAGAAAATTGTGAGGAGGCAGAGAGCAAGGAATAAAGAAAAGAAAACAATCTTCAAAAGAAAGTCTGTAAATGAAGAATAGTAGCAAAACTGATGAGCTTTTTAGTTTCTCCATTTAGGGTATCAATTCCTTATTTTTCCACAAAAGTTTATTTTTGAGGGGATGGTACCTCTCAGTTCTTGTATTTGAAACTGAAAGTGAGAAGTAACAGTGAGAAAATTATGACAGTGAAAGAGATCTGACATAACCAACCCCCATCATGCTTTTAACCTCCAAATTGCTTGGTCATTCCTGGGCTTGGGCCAAGCTAACTTTGGGAGAAATTTAGTGTATGGTTTAAATGATAATAACCCTTCCCCAAAAGTAACCATCTTGGTAAAACTAATGAAAGACCACCAAGTTAGGAGTTAGAGAGGGGCCTGAATTCTGCCAAGATGTAGGCATAGAAAAATGATTACCAACCATTATTCTGGAGGTCACAAGATTTGCAACTTCCCCAGTGACTACTGTAAATAACATCACTATTGCATAAGCCAAGATTGACCTTTAGAGATGTCTGTTCAGGTTTTTGCATTTCTGATGACCAGTGACTCCTCTGTGGCCCCCACACAGAAATAGACTCAGCGCACACACGAGGACTATTTTTCACTTGTCTATGATTTTATTCCCAACCAATCAGCAGCACCTATGCCCCTAAGCCCTTTGCCTGTCGAACTAACCTTGAAAAACCCTAGCCTCCAAATTTTTGGGGAGATTTGAGTAATAACTTTAAATCCTCTGTGGCATGGCTGGCCTTGGGTCAATTAAACTCTTCACTGCCATGCCATGGTTTCAGCGAATTGGTTTTGTCTGTGCAGTGGGCAGGAAGAGCCCATTGGGCAATTACATGTTTGTTCCACTTTTACTTTTTTTTTTTTTTTTTGAGACCAAATTTAGCTCTTGTTACCCAGGCTGGAGTGCAATGGCATGATCTTGGCTCACTGCAACCTCCACCTCCTGGGTTCAAGCAATTCTCCAGCCTCAGCCTCCCGAGTAGCTGGGATTACAGGCACCCGCCACCACACCCAGCTAATTTGTGTGTGTGTGTGTGTGTGTGTTTTTTTTTTTTTTTTAGTAGAGATGGGGTTTCACCCTGTTGGCCAGGCTGGTCATGAACTCCTGACCCCAGGCTATCCACTGCCTCGGCCTCCCAAAGTGTTGGGATTACAGGCTTGAGCCACCACGCTTGGCGATGTCCCCCCTTTACTGAAAACCCCTTGTAAACAATTGCAAGCATGTTTGTCTTAAGTAAGCATTAGGAGTTTGAAGTAGAAGTATCAACTTGCTTTATAAAGTTTCCAGCCTGGCAACAAAGCAAAGACCCTATCTCTACATAAAATTAAAAAATTACCCAGGCACAGTGGTGTGTGCCTATAGTTCCAGCTACCTGGGAAGCTGAGACAGAATGATTGCTTGAGCCAAGGAGTTGGAGGCTGTAGTGAGCTAGGGTTACACCACTGTGCTCCAGCCTGCGCTATAGAGCAAGATCCCTTCTCTTAAAAAACATAAAATAAAATAAAATAAAATAAAATAAAATAAAGTTTCATGGAGGGGGCAGAATTTACTATAAAAACCATTATAATCTCTTTTAGCAATTTATTAATTTTAGAAATCACCCAAAGGAAAGCAAATGGAATTATGTTAGTAACAGCTATTTTCATCGACTTTTATTGCTATTAGCAATAATAACAAACTGGCCTTATCGTTTATTTTTCAGGAAAAAAACAAAAAACAAAAACACAGTTCTCCATGGTTCCCAAGGTTTTACTTTGCAAAATCTGACTAAAAATCTCCCGGAATATTCAGTCTTACCTTGTGGTCTTGTTTTGATTTCTTCCCTGAAGAGCTGCAGCTCTGTGTTCAGAGGAGTCTAGATTCTTTTTATTAACAAAAGTTTGGCAGAGAACCAAATTGCCTTAGAAGGGAGATCTGGGCGGGTGAGATTTTAGCAGGCTTGAAATCTCATGTAAAGAACCAACAGAGTTGCAATTCTGTCAACTTCTAAGGCTCATTATTTTCTGCGTCCTCCCTCCATCTTAATATTTTAAACCAGCAATTATGATTCTTCTGCCCCTAAACTTTATGTTTTGGCTCTCTTTGGAGTTAAACTAAACTTCAACTTCAGCACTGTTCATTTTGAAATTCTTTTGCCATTTATATTTTCACTTTTGGCCATTGGCTTCTTAATTTACAACCTTCATTAAGAGATCAGTTTATTCCAAATTCCTTTATAATAGAAATTTGCGACCCTCTTTGGCATATCAGTAATAAGCAGCTCATCTGCAAATAAAAGCTGTCAAATACTCTGTATTCCAACATATCTGATGTGTCTTCCTGCTCCCCACTGTTCATCTTTTCTTTCTATTCATCTCAAAAATCTCACAGAAGATAATACTTTATTACAAAAGCAAATCCTGTACTGTAGATCCCATGAGAAATTGTTCTTACCTCATGAGAAATTTTGCTCCTACTCACCCTCTCTCCATTTCGTTTGGCATCTGTAGCAGAAAATAAAGGGGTGAGGTGATGCTCTTTTAAGACTTGGACTGATTCTACATCCTAAGATCACTCATTGGAAGGAAGACTGCTGCTGTACTTAGAAGGATATTGTGATGGACTGTTACCCTAGCAAGCCCCTACAGCCATTCAGTCTACAATATTAGAAGGGTGAGCTTGAAACAAAGGGACAGCAGAAAAAAGTTTACTGTAAAATGAATTAGGAATTTTTTAGTTTTTCTCATGGCATTTTGAGGGATAGAATGTTAGGGTTCTGAAATCCAGGGGAAAGAGAAAATGAGACAGCAATAGATGGCTGACCAGGCTTGGAAAAATGTGACTGTGGTGGAGTCCCCTTTGGGAAAAACAACTAAGGAACTCTGTTATCTTGTTTAAAGTTGTTTCATTTTCTGTGCAGTAATCCCCTTTAATCATCCCCAAACCTGAGCAATCATCTGCTACAAGCGATAGTGTTGTGTTTGTGAGAAATGAAGAAAGATGGCTATGTCCGCTGTTTGGATAAAGCAGTGAAGCAAGCAGACAAGATGCCAACATGACAAAAGTTAATCAGGAATTGAGCTGTGTGCAATAAATAGGAGGGAGGGGTGATGAGTAACAGCCCAGGGAATATTAGCACACTCTACTCTGGGAATTCTTGCAAATACTGAGGAAATTACAAAGGATGAATAATGTATCTTTATGATATGTATTGAACCCTCCTTCATTGTTTCAAAAATTTATCTTTTTATCTCTAGTTATGCTTCATGCCTTAAGTCTGCTTTGTCCATTTGTCTGCTTTCTCCATGAGCAGAGTTCTGCAAACATTCTTTTGGTTTGTTTTCACATAGTGTTTCTCTTTTCATGTTTTTTTTTCAAACTTTCTGTGTCCTTATATTTAAGATATGTCACATATATGAGGTATACAGTTTTTTGTTTGTTTGTTTGTTTACCAGTTTGACAATCATTTGTCTTTGAACTGGAACATCTGTTGTAATTATTGACAAATTTTAATTTGTTTCTACTATCTTGCTTTCTTCCTCCCTATTTTGTCCCCCTGTCTTATGCTCTTTTTTTGATGAAACAATTTTTTTTTTTTTTTGAGACAGAGTCACGCTCTGTCACCTAGACTGGAGTGCAGTGGTGCGATCTCAGTTCCCTGCAAGTTCTGCCTCCTGGGTTTATATCATTCTCCTGCCTCAGCATCCCGAGTAGCTGGGACTACAGACACCCGCCACCATGGCCGGCTAATTTTTTGTATGTTTTAGTAGAGACGGGGTTTCACTGTGTTAGCCAGGATGGTCTTGATCCCCTGACCTCGTGATCCACCCGCCTTGCCCTCCCAAAGTGCTGGGATTACAGGCGTGAGCCACCGTGTCCGGCCTGGACGAAATAATTTTTTAAAAATTATTCAATTTTCTCCCAGCAGTCATGAACTATAACTCTGGTCTCTTTATGAAACAAGAACAAAAGCAAAAAGCCTGCCAAAACCACAGCTCTGCTTTTAAGAGGCTTTCTGATTTTTTTTTTTTTTTTTTTTTTTTTTGCCTTTACCCCCATGCAGCTGCATAATTCGGCTGGTGTTTTGAAGAGGAAACTCATTATATGTAGGTTGAGTTCTCCAGCCCTCTCTTCTTGTTGGGGGCATGGCCCTTCTAATTTCCAATTTTGTCTTCATTCCCACAGCACCAATCAACAGTGATTTCTCTATCTCCTGGCAGTGACCTCCTACCTTGGTAAAATACAGATTCCCTGCCTTGGCAAATGCTCTTGTAACTGTTATGAAAAGTAGCCATAACTGTTAGCTAATCTCTCCATGGAATCTTAGCCCCTCATCCTTAGTGCTTCAGCAGCTCTCTCTCCTTATCTGCCTTTCTGGTTATTCTCAATGGTAACATTGGACTGCCACAAGTTACTCCATGCTACTCAAGTAGCTAGTTGAATGAAGATGGAAGCATGGCTCTAGAAGGCAGGATGACTATGGGTTAGATCGTACAGACTTTATTCTAGTAACCATATAACTTGTTATCTGAATCATAAATGTTTGAGAATGAAAAGAATGTTGTTAATCATTTGACCAGAATAGTAGGAAAACACTGAGATATGGTCACCCCAGGTTTTATGACTTTTATAGTTCCTCATCCCCAACCCCATTACTTCCCAAATCCCAAATCTGCCTTACTAACTTTCTCCTTTCAGGGTAGATGCAAACTATATGGGTGACTGTCTAAAATTTTGCTGACCCATAGACATATACTTGATTTGGTGGCACTATCTTATTACCAAAGAAAAAAAGTTCAAATTGATATTTTGTGCCAATAGACCTTAAAAAATGAAAATTTAAAGGATATACTTCACATGGAGGAAGGTGAACCTAAATAGGGTCTGAGATATAAGCAGAATTGAAGAATAAAAACTATGATAAATATTGAGGTAATACTAACCAATATTAATGGTAAATACTGATGATAATATCTTGTAAGTTTAAGAAAAACAAACTAGAACTAAATACATTACAAAAAATAGCCTATACGTCTGGAGAGATGATGATAGGAATGAGAGTTCCCAAGTATATTGTATTGCTCAGGAAGAGGGTAAAAATATTGCTGAGTTTTGGGCTCTGTGTTCATTTTTAAATTTCTAGAAAAAAATTCAGAATAATAGAAATTGGACATATAACTAACTTCCAAGTGATTAGAGGGGAAAAATAGAATGAGAAGAAAATAGCAGTCTATCCAGCAGAAATCAAGAAAGAAGAGACAACAAAGCATAGGAAAGGTAATACCAAGAGAAAAAACAAAACATGATAGATTTAACACAAATATATCAGTAATCTCATTACATGGACTAAAGGCACCAGTCGAAGAAACTAATATACTTAGACTTGAAAAGAAAAGATCCATGTAGTGCTGTTTTAAAGAGACATATACTAAAGATACAAAGAAGTTACTGGCCAGGTGTGATGGTTAATACTGAGTGTCAACTTGATTGGATTGAAGGATACAAAGTATTAATCCTGGGTGTGTCGGGTGTTACCAAAAGAGATGAACATTTGAGCCACTGGACTGGGAAAGGCAGATCCACCCTTAATTATGGTGGGCACAATCTAATCAGCTTCCAGCAAATATAAAGCTGGCAGAAAAATGAAAAAAGAGAGACTAGCCTAACCTCTCAGCTTACATCTTTCTCCTGTCCTGGATGCTTCCTGCCCTCGAATATCAGACTCCAAGTTCTTCAGTTTTGAGACTCAGACTGGCTCTCCTGCTCCTCAAGCTTGCAGACAGCCTATTGTAGGACCCTGTGATTGTGTAAGTTAATACCTAATAAACTCCTTTATATATCTATTCTATTAGTTCTGTCTCTCTAGAGAACCCTGACTAATATACCGGGCATGGTGGTTCCTTCCTGTAATCCCAGTGTTTTGGTAGGCTGGGGTGGGCAGATTGCTTGAGCCCAGGAGTTTGAGACCAGCCTGGGCAATATAGTAAGTCTTTGTCTCTACAAAAGAAAATTTTAAATTAGCTAGGCATGGAGGCACATGCCTGTAGTCCCAGCTACTTGGGAGGCTGAGGCAGTAGGAGTGCTTGAGACCAGGAGTTTTTTTTTTTTTTTTTGAAACGGAGTCTTACTCAGTCGCCCAGGCTGGAGTGCAGTGGCGCGATCTCGGCTTACTGCAAGCTCCGCCTCCTGGGTTCACGCCATTCTCTTGCCTCAGCCTCCCGAGTAGCTGGGGCTACAGGCGCCCGCCACCACGCCCGGCTAGTTTTTTGTATTTTTTAGTAGAGATGGGGTTTCACCGTGTTAACCAGGATGGTCTCGATCTCCTGACCTCGTGATCTGCCTATCTCAGCCTCCCAAAGTGCTGGGATTACAGGCTTGAGCCACTGCGCCCGGCCGAGACCAGGAGTTTAAGGCTTCAATGAGCTTCGAACATACCACTGCACTCTAGACTAGGCATAGACCAAGAGTGAAACACCATCTCATAAACAAAACAAAATAAAACAAAACAGGAATTACTGAATAATGATAACATTAAATTCATTGGGAAGAAATAAATCCCCACTCACAAACACCTGTTAACACAGTCTTAACTACATAAAGTGAAAATAAAAGTAATTACAGGGAGAGATACAAATATCTATTATCCTAGTGGGAAATTTGTTACATCTTAGCAATGTTGCCACGCAGGAAAAATATTAGAAAGAATATAGAAATTTTGGCTGACACAATGAGCTGGGACACATGGATATATACACAATAATGCAACAGGTGGGGAATACATACTCCTTTCAAGCACACATGGAACATTTTCAGTATTAAACATATTCTTATCTATCAAGTCAGTTGTAGAATTATTTCAGTTGATGTCACCAAAAATGGCAGAATAAGGAACTTCTCCACAAAAGCAACTAATAAGCTGGCAAAAACTGTCAAAATCAACTTTCACAGAACTTTACATATAGTCGAAAGCTTATGACAGCCATGGAAAAGTTAATGAAGAAAAAAGAAGCTGATGCATTGCAGAAGAGAGTGCTGTGGCATTTTAAATTGCCTACTTGCTATCCCTTATCTGCCATCCCCCAGATCAATGGCAGTTATCAAGATGGTAGCCCATATTCCAGGTGCATGCTGCTACTGCCAGAGGGACTAAATGGACCTTTTTCTCAAAGAATTGTGATTGTGTGTGTTCAGCCTGTCTGGGGCTCCCTTAAGGACTAGTGTGACGAGTTGCCTTTTTAAAATCTGATTCAAAATGTTTCCAGGGCTGGCATGGCTTCTCAGGTGGCATTTGTCAAAAGCATTAAAAGGTAAAAGTATTGGCTACAGCAATCTGGGGCAAGGGATAACAGTCAGAACAAGCAATAGACATATCAAAAAAGCCAGGAAAGGAAGAGCTTAGAAAAGGAGATACATGAGGGGAATAAGGACTTTAAAAAGTTCCCATATGTACTGGGGAATCAAGAAGACAACACTCATTGCTAGGAATGTACACATGTTCAGAAAAGTCCTGAGAAGACCCCAAGCTTTCACCTCTGGCTGACTTTCGGGCTACATGCATTCTGGAAGTGAAGACCAAAGCAGAGTTGTAAATGGCTTTGCTATGCGTTGAAGGTGTGAAAACTAGGAGAGTAATTTTTTCTTTTTCTTTCCTTCAGCTTCTGTTTTTGGCTCTAGTTTAAGGAAATCATTGTCATAACAGTAGCTGACCTCTAAGCTAATGGAACACCGACTTCAGTAACCACATATAACAAAGAATACAGACTGTAAAAAAATACTTTAGAAAAGTCACTAAACAGACAGATAACAACAACCCACTACAAGCAGCAACAACAAACCATGGGGATGTGGAGAATGGAATTTCCTGAGTTGCTGTATTATAATGTGCAAAATGTCTGCTTTTCAACACAAAATTATGAGACATTCCAAGAAACAATGAAGTATGGACTTTAAAAAGTGACAGTAATAATTCTTGAGAAAGACCAGATATATGACTTACTAGGCAAAGTCTTTAAATCAAATGTCTTAAATATGTTTAAAGAGCTGAAGGAAACCATGAAAATGATGTCTTTGCAAATAGAGAATATCAATAATATATAGAAAATATAAAAAGGAACCAAATATAAATTCTGAAGTTGAAAAGTAGAATAACTGAAGTAAAAAATTCACTGGAGGTGTCAGTAGCAGATTTGAGCAGTCAGAAGCAAGAACCAGTGATAGGTCAATTAAAATGGTCCAGTCTGAGGAACAGAAAGTGAAAAGAATGGGGAAAAAATGAGCAGAGTCTAAAAGGCCTGTAGGACATCATCAAGCATACCAACATATGCACAATGAGAGTCCTGTAGGGAAAGGAGAGAGAATGGAACAGAGAGAATATTTGGCAAAATGATGGTAAAAATGTTCCAAATTTGATGAGAAACCAAGATTGTAAACTTTCAAAATACTAAATGAACTCCAAGCAGGATAACTCAAAAGATTCACACTGAGATACACTATAACCAAATGGTTAAAAGTCAAAGACAAAAAGAAAATATTGAAAGCAGTAACTGAGATGTTTCTCACCATGTGTAAGAGATACTCATGTATAAGATTACTAGCCAGTTTCTCTTCGGAATCCATGGAGGCCAGAAGACAGTGGGACAACATATTTAAAAGAATGAAAGAGAAACATTGTCAACCAACAGTTCTATATCTGGAAAAACTATTCTCTAAAAATGAGAGAGAAAGACATTAAGAAACTAAGATGTTATCAGATAAAGAAAAACAGAGCAAAATAGGGAGTTCATCACTAGTAGACCTGCCCTATAAGAACTGCTGCGTAAATCCAGCAACATTCTAAGAAGGTTCTATGTCATAACTAAGGGAAGTTAATACCAAAAATGCAAGAGTGGTTCAACATATAAAAACCAGTCAATGTAATAAATCACACCCACAGAATGAAGAAAAAAAAAACCCACCCACATAATTATCTCAATTGATGCAGAAAAAGCTTTTGACAAAATCTGTCACCCTTTATTTATTTATTTATTTATTTATTTCATTTTTTTTTTTATTGAACATTAAGTTCTAGGGTATATGGACACAACATGTAGATTTCTTACATATGTATACATGTGCCACGTTGGTGTGCTGCACCTGTTAACTCGTCATTTACGTTACATATATCTCGTAATGCTATCCCTCCCCTCTCCCTGCATCCCACGACAGGCTCTGGTGTGTGATGTTCCTCACCCTGTGTCCAAGTGTTCTCATTGTTCAGTTCCCATCTATGAGTGAGAACATGCGGTATTTGGTTTTCTGTCCTTGTGATAGTTTGCTCAGAATGATGGTTTCCAGCTTCATCAATGTCCCTACAAAGGACATGAACTCATCCTTTTTTATGGCTGCATAGTATTCCATGGTGTATATGTGCCACATTTTCTTAATCCAGTCTGCCACTGATGGACATTTCAGTTGGTTCCAAGTCTTTGCTATTGTGAATAGTGCCACAGTAAACATGCATGTGCATGTGTCTTTATAGCAGCATGATTTATAATCCTTTGGGTATGTACTCAGCAATGGTATGGCTGGGTCAAATGGTATTGCTAGTTCTAGATCCTTGAGGAATCGCCATACTGTCTTCCACAATGGTTGAACTAGTTTACAGTCCCACCAACAGTGTGAAAGTGTTCCTATTTCTCCACATCCTCTCCAGCACCTGTTGTTTCCTGACTTTTTAATGATGGCCATTCTAACTGGTGTGAGATGGTATCTCATTGTGGTTTTGATTTGCATTTCTCTGATGGCTAGTGATGATGAGCATTTTTTCATGTGTCTATTGGCTGCATAAATGTCTTCTTTTGAGGAGCGTCTGTTCATATCCTTCACCCACTTTCTGATGGGGTTGTTTGATTTTTTCTTGTAAATTTGTTTAAGTTCTTTGTAGATTCTGGATATTAGCCCTTTGTCAGATGGGTAGATTGTAAAAATGTTCTCCCATTCTGTAGGTTGCCTGTTCACTCTGATGGTAGTTTCTTTTGCTGTGCAGAAGCTCTTTAGTTTAATTAGATCCTATTTGTCAATTTTGGCTTTTGTTGCCGTTGCTTCTGGTGTTTTAGTCATGAAGTCTGTGCCTATGCCTATGTTCTGAATGGTATTGCCTAGGTTTTCTTCTAGGTTTTTTATGGTTTTAGGTCTAACATTTAAGTCTGTAATCCATCTTGAATTAATTTTTGTATAAGGTGTAAGGAAGGGACCCAGTTTCAGCTTTCTACATATGACTAGCCAGTTTTCCCAGTACCATTTATTAAATAAGGAATCCTTTCCCTATTTCTTGTTTTTGACAGGTTTGTCAAAGATCAGATGGTTGTAGATGTGTGGCATTGTTTCTGAGGGCTCTGTTCTGTTCCATTCATCTGTATCTTTGTTTTGGTACTAGTACCATGCTGTTTTGGTTACTGTAGCCTTGTAGTATAGTTTGAATTTAGGTAGCGTGATGCCTCAAGCTTTGTTCTTTTGGCTTAGGATTGTCTTGGCAATACAGGCTCTTTTTTGGTTTCATATGAACTTTAAAGTAGTTTTTCCCAATTCTGTGAAGAAAGTCATTGGTAGCTTGACAGGGATGGCATTGAATCTATAAATTACCTTGGGCAGTATGGCCATTTTCACGATATTGATTATTCCTGTCCATGAGCATGGAATGTTCTTCCATTTGTTTGTGTCCTTTTTTATTTCATTGAGCAGTGGTTTGTAGTTCTCCTTGAAGAGGTCCTTCCCATCACTTTTAAGTTGTATTCCTAGGTATTTGATTCTCTTTGAAGCAATTGTGAACAGGAGTTCACTCATGTTTTGGTTCTCTGTTTGTCTGTTATTGATGTACAGTAATGCTTGTGATTTTTGCACATTGATTTTGTATCCTGAGACTTTGCTGAAGTTGCTTATCAGCCTAAGGAGATTTTGGGCTGAGACGATGGGGTTTTCTAAATATACAATCATGTCATCTACAAACAGGGACAATTTGACTTCCTCTTTTCCTAACTGAATACCCTTTATTTCTTTCTCTTGCCTGATTGCCCTGGCCAGAACTTCCAACACTATGTTGAATAGGAGTGGTGAGAGAGGGCATCCCTGTCTTGTGCCAGTTTTCAAAGGGAATGTTTCCAGATTTTTCTCACTCACTATGATATTGGCTGTGGGTTGTCATAAATAGCTCTTATTATTTTGAGATGCATCCCATCAATACCTAGCTCATTGAGAGTTTTTAGCATGAAGGGCTGTTGAATTTTGTCGAAGACTTTTTCTGCATCTATTGAGATAATCATGTGATTTTTGTGTTTGGTTCTGTTTATATGATGGATTATGTTTATTGATTTGCATATGTTGTGCCAGCCTTGAATCCCAGGGATGAAGTCAACTTGATCGTGGTGGATAAGCTTTTTGATGTGCTGGTGGATTCGGTTTGCCAGGATTTTATTGAGGATTTCTGCATTGATGTTCATCAGGGATATTGGTCTAAAATTCTCTTTTTTTGTTGTGTCTTTGCCAGGCTTTGGTATCAGAATGATGCTGGCCTCATAATATGAGTTAGGGAGGATTCCCTCTTTTTCTATTGATTGGAATAGTTTCAGAAGGAATGGTACCAGCTCCTCTTTGTACCTCTGGTAGAATTCGGCTGTGAATCCATGTGGTCCTGGACTTTTTTTGGTTGGTAGGCTATTAATTATTGCCTCAATTTCAGAGCCTGCTATTGGTCTGTTCAGGGATTCAACTTCTTCCTGGTTTAGTCTTGGGAGAGTGTAAGTGTCCAGGAAATTATCCATTTCTTCTAGATTTTCCAGTTTATTTGCGTAGAGGTGTTTATAGTATTCTCTGATGGTAGTTTGTATTTCTGTGGAATCAGTGGTGATATCCCCGTTACCATTTTTTATTTAGTCTATTTGATTCTTCTCTCTTTTCTTCTTTATTAGTCTTGCTAGCAGTGTATTATTTTGTTGATCTTTTCCAAAAACCAGCTCCTGGATTCATTGAATTTTTGGAGGGTTTTTTGTGTCTCTATCTCCTTCAGTTCTGCTCTGATCTTACTTATTTCTTGCCTTCTGCTAGCTTTTGAATGTGTTTGCTGTTGCTTCCCTAGTTCTTTTAATTGTGATGTTAGGTGTCAATTTTAGATCTTTCCTGCTTTCTCTTGTGGGCATTTAGTGCTATACATTTCCCTCTACACACTGTTTTAAATGTGTCCCAGAGATTCTGGTATGTTGTGTCTGTCTTTGTTCTCACTGTTTTCAAAGAACATCTTTATTTCTGCCTTCATTTCATTATGTACCCAGTAGTCATTCAGGAGCAGGTTGTTCAGTTTCCATGTAGTTGAGTGGTTTTGAGTGAGTTTCTTAATCCTGAGTTCTAGTTTGTTTCCACTGTGGTCTGAGAGACAGTTTGTTATAATTTCTGTTCTTTTACATTTGCTAAAGAGTACTTTACTTCCAACTATGTGGTCAATTTTGGAATAAGTGTGACGTGGTGCTGAGAAGAATGTATATTCTGTTGATTTTGGGTGGAGAGTTCTGTAGATGTCTATTAGGTCTGCTTGCGGCAGAGCTGAGTTCAATTCCTGGATATCCTTGTTAACTTTCTGTCTTGTTGATATATCTAATGTTGACAGTGGGGTGTTAAAGTCTCCCATTATTATTGTGTGGGAGTCTAAGTCTCTTCGTAGGTCTCTAAGGGCTTGCTTTATGAATCTGGGTGCTCCTGTATTGGGTGCATATATATTTAGGATCGTTAGCTCTTCTTGTTGAATTGATCCCTTTAC
This sequence comes from Theropithecus gelada, assembly GCF_003255815.1. Classification (NCBI taxonomy): domain Eukaryota; kingdom Metazoa; phylum Chordata; class Mammalia; order Primates; family Cercopithecidae; genus Theropithecus; species Theropithecus gelada. The sequence continues at coordinate 75,573,308 of NC_037683.1, forward strand.
CATTATGTAAGGCCTTCTTTGTCTCTTTTGATCTTTGTTTGTTTAAAGTCTGTTTTATCAGAAACTGGGATTGCAACCACTGCTTTTTTTTTGTTTTCCGTTTACTTGGTAGATGTTCCTCCATCCCTTTATTTTGAGCCTATGTGTGTCTCTGCATGTGAGATGGGTCTCCTGAATATAGCACACTGATGGGTCTTGACTCTTTATCCAATTTTCCAGTCTGTGTCTTTTAATTGGGGCATTTAGCCCATTTCTATTTAAAGTTAATATTGTTATGTGTTAATTTGATCCTGTCATTATGATGTTAGCTGGTTATTTTGCTTGTTAGTTGATGCAGTTTCTTCCTAGCATTGATGGTCTTTACAATTTGGCATGGTTTTTACAGTGTCTGGTACCAGTTGTTCCTTTCCATATTTAGTTGTTCCTTTCCATATTTGTTCCTTCCTTCTGGAACTCTTGTAAGGCAGTCCTGGTAGTGACAAAATCTTTCAGCATTTGTTTGTCTGTAAAGGATTTTATTTCTCCTGCACTTGTCAAGCTTAGTTTGGCTGGATATGAAATTCTGGGTTGAAAATTCTTTTCTTTAAGAATATTGAATATTGACCCCCACTCTCTTCTGGCTTTCAGAGTTTCTCCTGAGAGATCCGCTGATGAGCTTCCTTTTGTGGGTAACCTGACCCTTCTCTCTGGCTGCCCTTAACATTTTTTCCTTCATTTCAACTTTGGTGTATCTGACAATTATGTGTCTTGGAGTTGCTCTTCTCAAGAAGTATCTTTGTGGTATTCTCTGTAATTCCTGAATTTGAATGTTGGCCTGCCTTGCTAGGTTGGGGAAGTTCTCCTGGATAATACCCTGAAGAGTGTTTTCCACCTTGGTTCCATTCTCCCTGTCACTTTCAGGTACACCAGTCAGACATAGATTTGGTCTTTTCACATAGTCCCGTATTTCTTGGAGGCTTTGTTCATTTCTTTTTACTTTTTTCTCTAAATTTCTTTTCTCGCTTCATTTCATTCATTTGATTTTCAAACACTGATACCCTTTCTTCCACTTGATCAAATCAGCTACTGAAGCTTGTGCATGTGAAACGTAGTTCTTGTGCCATGGTTTTCAGTTCCATCAGGTCATTTAAGGACTAATCTACACTGTTTATTCTAGTTAGCCATTCGTCTAATCTTTTTTCAGTTTTTAGCTTCTTTGCGATGGGTTTGAACATCCTCCTTTAGCTCGGAGAAGTTTGTTATTACTGATCATCTGAGGCCTTCTTCTCTCAACTAGTTGAAGTCATTCTCTGTCCAGCTTTGTTCCATTGCTAGCGAGGAGCTGCATTCCTTTAGAGGAGAAGAGCTGCTCTGGTTTTTAGAATTTTCAGCTTTTCTGCTCTGTTTTTTCCCTGTCTTTGTGGTTTTATCTACCTTTGGTCTTTGATGATGGTGACGTACAGATGGGGTTTTGATGTGGATGTCCTTTCTGTTTGTTAGTTTTCCTTCTAACAGTCAGGACCCTTAGCTGCAGGTCTCTTGGAGTTTGCTGGAGGTCCACCTCAGACCCTGTTTGCCTGGGTATCACCTGCAGAGGCTGCAGAATAGCAAATATTGCAGACTGGCAAATGTTGCTGCCTGATCCTTCCTCTGGAAGCTTTGTCTCAGAGGGGCACCTGGCTGCATAAGTGTCAGTTGGCCCCTACTGGGAGGTGTGTCCCAGTTAGGCTACTCAGGGTCATGGACCCAATTGAGGAGGCAGTCTGTCTATTCTCAGATCTCAGACTCCATGCTGGGAGAGCCAATACTGTCTTCAAAACTCAGTTGGAAATGCAGAAATCACCCGTCTTCTGCGTCGCTCATGCTGGGAGCTGTAGACTGGAGCTATTTGGCCATCTTGGAACCTCAATTAATCTGTCGCCCTTTAATAATAAAAACACTCAATGAACTAGAAAAAGAAGGAGACTTTCTCAATTGATAAAGGACATTTGTGAAAAATTCACAGTGGCATTATTCTCAATGATGAAAGACTGAAAACTTTCCTCCTAAAATGAGAAACTAGACAAGAATGCCCATTTTCTTTTTTTTTGGTTTGTTTTTTGTTTGTTCTTTTGTTTGTTTTTAGCCCATCATTTTATTTTATTAATTTTTTTATATACGTTAAGTTCTGGGGTACATGTGCAGAACATGCAGTTTTGTTACATCGGTATACATGTGCCATAGTGGTATGCTGCACCCATCAACCCGTCATCTACATTAGGTATTTCTTATGAGTGAGAACATGCGGTGTTTGGTTTTCTCTTCTTGTGTTAGTTTGCTGAGAATGATGGTTCCCAGCTTCATTCATGTCTCTGCAAAGGATATGAACTCATCCTTTTTTATGACTGCATAGTATTCCGTGGTGTATATGTGCCACATTTTCTTTATCTAGTCTATCATTGATGAACATTTGAGTTGGTTCTAAGCCTTTGCTATTGTGAATAGTGCTGCAATAAACATACATGTGCATGTGCCTTTATAGTAGAATCATTTATAATCCTTTGGGTATATACCCAGTAATGGGATTGTTGGGTCAAATGGTATTTCTAGTTCTAGATCCTTGAAGAATCACCACACTGTCTTCCACAATGGTTGAACTAGTTTACACTCCCACCAACAGTGTAAAAGTGTTCCTGTTTCTCCACATCCTCTCCAGCATCTGTTGTTTCCTGACTTTTTAATGATCGCCATTCTAACTGGCATGAGAAGGTATCTCAATGTGGTTTTGATTTGCATTTGTCTAATGACCAGTGATGATGAGCATTTTTTCATATATCTGGTGGCTGCATAGATGTCTTCTTTTGAGAAGAATCTGTTCATATCCTTTGCCCACTTTTTGATGGGGTTGTTCATTTTTTTCTGGTAAATTTGTTTGTATTATTTGTAGATTCTGCATATTAGCCCTTTGTCAGATGGATAGATTGCAAAAATGTTCTCCCATTCTGTAGGTTGCCTGTTCACTCTGATGATCGTTTCTTTTGCTGTGCAGAAGCTCTTTAGTTTAATTACATCACATTTGTCAATTTTGGCTTTTGTTGCTATTACTTTTGGCGTTTTGGATATGAAGTCTTTGCCCATGCTTATGTCCTGAATGGTGTTGCCTAGGTTTTCTTCTAGGATTTTTGTGGTTTTAGGTCTTATATTTAAGTCTTTAATCCATCTTGAGTTAATTTTTGTATAAGGTGTAAGGAAGGGGTCCAGTTTCAGTTTTCTGCGTATGACTAGCCAGTTTTCCCAGCACCATTTGTTAAATAGGGAATCCTTTCCCCATTTCTTGTTTTTGACAGGTTTGTCAAAGATCAGATTGTTGTAGATGTGTGGTGTTATTTCTCAGTCATCTGTTCTGTTCCATTGGTCTATATGTCTGTTTTGGTAACAGTAGCATGCTGTTTTGGTTACTGTAGCCTTGTAGTATAGTTTGAGGTCAGGTAGCGTGATGCCTCAAGCTTTGTTCTTTTTGCCTTGGATTACGGTCGCTATGCAGGCTCTTTTTTGGTTCCATATTAAGATTAAAGCATTTTCCCCAATTCTGTGAAGAAAGTCAATGGTAGCTTGATGGGGATAGCATTGAATCTGTAAATTACTTTGGGCAGTATGGCCATTTTCACGATATTGATTATTCCTATCCATGAGCATGGAATGTTCTTCCATTTATTTGTGTCCTCTCTTATTTCCTTGAGCAGTGGTTTATAGTTCTCCTTGAAGAGGTTCTTCACATCACTTTTAAGTTGTATTCCTAGGTATTTTATTCTCTTTGTAGCAATTGTAAATGGGAGTTTACTCATGACTTGGCTCTCTGTTTGTCTGGGATGTATAGGAATGCTTGTGATTTTTGCACATTGATTTTGTATCCTGAGACTTTGCTGAAGTTGTTTATCAGCTTAAGGAGATTTTGGACTGAGATGATGGAGTTTTCTAAATATACAGTCATGTCATCTGCAAACAGAGACAATTTGACTTCCTCTTTTCCTAATTGAATACCTTTTATTTCTTTCTGTTGCCTGATTGCCCTGGCCAGAACTTCCAATACTATGTTGAATAGCAGTGGTGAGAAAAGGCATCCTTGTCTTGTGCCGATTTTCAAAGGGAATGCTTCCTGCTTTTGCCCATTCAGTATGATATTGGCTGTGGGTTTCTCATAAACAGCTCCTATTATTTTGAGATAAGTTCCATCAGTAGCTAGTTCATTGAGAGTTTTTAGCATGAAGGGGTGTTGAATTTTGTTGAAGGCCTTTTCTGCATCTATTGAGATAATCAAGTGGTTTTTTGTCATTGGTTCTGTTTATGTGATGGATTATACTTATTGATTTGCATATGTTGAACCATCCTTGTATCTCAGGTATGAAATCAACTTGATTGTGGTGTATAAACTTTTTGATGTGCTGGTGGATTCGGTTTGCCAGTATTTTATTATGGATTTTTGCATTGATGTTCATCAGAGATATTGACCTGAAATTTTCTTTTTTTGTTGTTGTTGTCTCTCTGCCAGATTTTGGTATCAGGATGATGCTGGCCTCATAAAATGAGTCAGGAAAGATTGCCTCTTTTCCTATTGATTGGAATAGTTTCAGAAGGAATGACACCAACTCCTCTTTATACCTCTGGTAGAATTTGGCTGTGAATCCATCTGGTCCTGGACTCTTTTGGTTGGTAGGTTATTAATTACTGCCTCAATTTCAGAACTTGTTATTGGTCTATTCAGGGATTCTACTTCCTGGTTTAGACTTGGGAGGGTGTATGTGTCCAGGAATTTAACCATTTCTACTAGATTTTCTAGTTTATTTGTGTAGAGGTGTTTATAGTATTTTCTGATGGTAGTTTGTATTTCTGTGGGATCAGTAGTGATATCCCCTGTATCTATTTTTTGTTGTATCTATTTTATTCTTCTCTCTTTTCTTTATTAGTCTGGCTGCAGTCTTATCTATTTTGTTGATCTTAAAAAAAAAAAAAAAAACAACCAACTCCTGGATTCATTGATTTTTTGAAGGGTTTTTCGTGCCTCTGTCTCCTTCAGTTCTGCTCTGATCTTAGTTATTTCTTGTCTTCTGCTAGCTTTTGAATTTGTTTGCTCTTGCTTCTCTAGTTCTTTTAATTTTGATGTCAGAGTGTTGATTTTATATCTTTCCTGCTTTTTCTTGTGCACATTTAGTGCTATACATTTTCCTCTACACACTGCTTTAAATGTGTCCCAGAGATTCTGGTACGTTGTGTCTTTTGTTCTTATTGGTTTCAAAGAACATCTTTATTTCTGCCTTCATTTTGTTATGTACCCAGTAGTCATTCAGGAGCAGGTTGTTCAGTTTCCATGTGGTTGAGCCGTTTTGAGTGAGTTTCTTAATCCTGATTTCTAATTTGATTGCACTGTGGTCTGAGACACTGTTTGTTTGTTATAATTTCTGTTCTTTTGCATTTGCTGAAGAAGGTTTTACTTCCAATTATGTGGTCAATTTTAGAATAAATGCTATGAGGTGCTGAGAAGAATGTATATTCTGTTGATTTGGGGTGGAGAGTTCTGTAGATGTCTATTAGGTCCACTTGGTGTAGAGCTGAGTTCAAGTCCTGAATATCCTTGTTAATTTTCTGTCTTGTTGATCTGTCTGATATTGACAGTGGGGTGTTAAAGTCTCCCACTATTATTGTGTGGGAGTCTAAGTCTCTTTGTAGGTCTCTAAGAACTTGTTTTATGAATCTGGGTGCTCCAGTATTGGGTGCATATATATTTCAGAGAGTTACCTCTTCTTGTTGCCTTGATCCCTTTACCACTATGTAATGCCCTTCTTTGTCTCTTTTGATCTTTGTTTGTTTAAAGTTTGTTTTTATCAGAGACTAGGGTTGCAACTCCTGCTTTCTTTTTTTCTTTTTTTCTTTTTCTTTTTTTTTTTTGCTTTCCATTTGCTTGGTAAATATTCCTCTATCCCTTTATTTTGAGCCTGTGTGTGCCTCTGCACATGAGATGGGTCTCCTGAATACAGCACACTGATGGGTCTTGACTCTTATCCAATTTTCCAGTCTGTGTCTTTTAATTGGAGCATTTAACCCATTTACATTTAAGGTTAATATTGTTATGTGTAAATTTGATCCTGTCATTATGATGCTAGCTGGTTATTTTGCCCGTATCAACTAATGGGCAGTTTCTACACAAATACTGTCCATGGCCTTTACAATTTGGTATGTTTTTACAGTGTCTGGTACCGGTTGTTCCTTTCCAAGTTTAGTGCTTCCTTCAGGAGCTCTTGTTAGGCAGGCCTGGTGGTGACAAAATCTCTCAGTATTTGCATGTTTGTAAATGATTTTATTTCTGCTTTACTTATGAAGCTTAGTTTGGCAGGATATGAAATTCTGGGTTGAAGATTCTTTTCTTTACAAGTGTTGAACATTGCCCCCCACTCTCTTCCGGTTTGTTGGGTTTTTGGAGAGAGATCCACTGTTAGTCTGATGGCTTCCCTTTGTGGGTAACCTGACCTTTCTCTCTGGCTGCCGTTAACATTTTTTCCTTCATTTCATCCTTGGTGAATCTGATGATTATGTGTCTTGGGGTTGTTCTTCTCGAGGAGTATCTTTGAGTTGTTCTCTGTATTTCCTGAATTTGAATGTTGGCCTGTCTTGCTAGGTTGGGGAAGTTTCCTGGATAATATCCTGAAGAGTGTTTTCCAGCTTGGTTCCATTCTCCCCATCCCTTTCAGGTACACCAATCAAACATAGGTTTGGTCTTTTCACACAGTCTCATATTTCTTAGAGGATTTCTTCATTCCTTTTCATTCTTTTTTCTCTGTTCTTGTCTTCACACTTTACTTCATTAAGTTGATCTTTAATCTCTAATATCCTTTCCTCTGCTTGGTTGATTCGGCTATTGATACTTGTGTATGCTTCACCAAGTTCTCGTGGTGTGTTTTTCAGCTCCGTCAGGTCATTTATGTTCTTCTCTAAACCAGTTATTCTAATTAGCAATTCATCTAACTTTTTTTCAACGTTCTTAACTCCCTTGCATTGGATTTGAACATGCTCCTTTAGCTCAGAGGAGCTTGTTATTACACAGTTACTGAAGCCTACTTCTGACAATTCATCAAACTCATTCTCTGTCCAGTTTTGTTCCCTTGCTGGTGAGGAATTATGATCCTTTGGAGGAGAAGAGGCATTCTTGTTTTTGGAATTTGCATGCTTTTTGCACTGGTTTCTCCCCATCTTTGTGGATTTATCCACCTTTGGTCTTTGATGTTGGTGACCTTCAGATGGGGTCTCTAAGTGGATGTGCTCTTCCTTTCTATTAGTTAGTTTTCCTTCTAACAGGCCCCTCTGCTGCAGATCTGCTGGAGTTTGCTTTAGGTCCACTTCAGACCCTGTTTGCCTGGTTATCACCAGCGGAGGCTGCAGAACAGCAAAGATTGCTGCCTGTTCTTTCCTTTGGAAGCTTCATCCCAGAGGGGCACCTGCCAGATGCCATCCAGAGCTCTCCTACATGAGGTGTCTGCTGAAGAATGCCCATTTTCAAACTTTTGTTCAACATCATGCCAGAAATTTTAGCCAGAACAATTAGGCAAAAAAAAAAAAAAAAAAAAAAAAAAAGAAAGAAAGAAAGAAAGAAAGAAATAAAAGGCAGGCAAATTGGAAGAGAAAGAAATAAAATTATCTTTATTGCAGATGACATAATTCTATATATAGAAAATCCCAAAGAACCCACAAAAAACTGTTAGAGATAATAAATGAATTTAGCAAAGCTGCAGATACAGGAGCAGCACTTAAGACTCAATTGTATTTTTATACAATATAAATGTCTCAAAACAGAAAATTAAGAAATCAATTTTATTTACAATTGTGTCAAAAATGAAATACTTAGGAATAAATTTAACTAAGGAGGTGAGAGAATTGAATACTGAAAACTACAAAATGTTGTTGAAATAAATTTAAAAAGATTTAAATGAATGGAAAGACATCCTATGTTTATCACTAAGAAAGCTTAATATTATTAAATAGTAACATGCTTCACATTGATCTAAATATTCTACACATTCTCTAGGCCGAATTTCAGCTGGATTATTTGTAGAAATTGAGAAGCTGATTCTAAAATTGATACAGAATTTTAGACCCAGAAAAGCCAAAACAATCTTGAAAAAGAATAAAGTTGGAGTACTCACGTTTTCCAATTTCAAACCTTACCATAAAGTAACAGTAATAAAGTATGATACTTACAGAGGATGTGCATATAAATAAGTGAAATAAACTTGAGAGTCTAGAAATAAACCTTCACATCTATGATCAACTGGTTCTTGACAAGGGAGTAAAAATCAATGAGGAAAGGAATTGTCTTGAGCAATAGTCTTTTTGACAGATAGTGTTGGGACAGCTGAATATCAACATTCAAAAGAGTGAAGTTGGACCTCTGTTTCACACCATATACAAAATACACCAAAATGGATTAAAAATCTAAATGTAAGAGTTAAAGCTATAGAACTCTTAGAAGAAAATATAGGAGTAAATCTTGATGACTTCAGATTTGGTAATAGATTTTTTTAGATATGACAACAAAAGCAGAAGTAAAAACAAAATAGGTAAATTGAATTTCATTACAATTATTTATTTATTTATTTATTTATTTATCTATTTATTTATTTGAGACAGAGTCTTGCTCTGTTGCGTAGGCTGGAGTGCATGGCTTACTGCAGCCTTGACCTCCTGGGCCCGAGCAATCCTCCCACCTCAGCCTCCCAAGTAGCTGGGATGACAGGTGCATGCCACTACACACAGCTAATTTTTGTATTTTTTTTATAGAGACAGGGTTTTGCAATGTTTCCTAAGCTAATTGTCTCAAGTGATCCTCCTGCCTTGTCCTCCTACAGTGTTGGGATTACAAGCATGAGCCACCACATCTAGGCTTCAATACAATTAAAATATTTGTGGTTCAATGACACTATCAAGATAGTGAAAATACAACCTACAGGATAGAAGGAAATATTTACAAATCGTATATCTAATTAGGATCTAATATGCAGAATATATAAAGAACTCTTATAACTCAAAACCAAAAAGGTAACCCAATTTTAAAATGGGCAAAAGTTTTCAATGGGTATTTCTCCAAAGAAGATATACAAATGGCTAACAAGCACATGAAAACATGTTCAGTTTCATCAGTCATTGGAGAAATGCCAATCAAAACCACAGTGAAATACCACTTTTCACCCACTAGGATGCGTGTACTTTTTTTTTTTTTTTTAAAAAAAAAAAAAGGAAAAATAACTATTGTTGAGTATGTGAAGAATATGCAACCCTCATATATTCTGGTGGGAATGTAAAATGGTGCAGCCACTACATAAAACAGTTTGGTGGTTCCTTAAAAAGTTACATATGAGATTACCATATGGCCCAGCAATTCCATCCCGAAGTGTATACTCGAAGAATTGAAATCAGGTATTTGAATGAAAACTTGTACCTAAATGTTTCCAGTAATGCCATTCACAATAGCCAAATGGTGGAATCAATTAAAATGTTCACCAACTGACGAATAAATAAACAAAATGTGGTATATCCACATAATAGAATATTGTTCAGACATAAAAAGAAATAAGGTAGTTATACTTGCTACAACATGAATAAAAACATTATGCTAAGTGAAAGAAGCCAGACACAAAATATCACATAATGTATGATTCCATTTATATGAAATATCCAGAAAGGACAATCTACAGAAATAGAAAGCAAATTGATGGTTGCCAGGGGCTAGAGGTAAGGGAAAATGGGGAATGGATGCTTTATGCATACAAGATTTCCTTCTGGAGTGATGAAACTGTTTGGAACTAGACACAGGTAATGTTTACACAATATTGTGAATGTACTAAATGCTACTGAATTGTACATTTTAAATTGGTTAATTTTATATCATGTGAATTTTACCTCAGTTTTAAAAAACTACTTTTAAGTGGAAATTTTTTTAAAAGCTGTTTCAAACAAACCATGTTCTCTGGTCACAAGGCAATTAAGCTAGTCCTTACAATAAAAAGATTATGATAAAACACCATTAATTTGAAAAATCCAGGTCGGGAAAGAAGTCAAGTATTTTAGGATCATTAGACCAAGGCGATTATTTCACAAGAAGTCGGGTCACAATCGAGATGATAAAGATCTATGTTCCTCACATAGACCAGAACAGCTAGTAGGAAGAAGAGAGACATTCTTTCATTAATAAGTTGTGTTTGCCTTCTTGTGAAGAAACTTTAGTGGAAAGAGACTGAGCTGAAATTGAAGCACCACCATTTCCTTTCTGTCCCTTTCAAAGGTACCAGAGCTTCCTCGTGGAGGACACTGAGCAGAAGCCAAAGTAGATCCCCTAGTGACAGGCATATGAAGTCTCAGGTGACAGGTTGCAAGATTCTGGACGACTTAGGACTGGAATCTATATTGTATTGTGGAGAGGTAAGGATGGTATGTCTTGAGGAAGGGAACAGGGATGCCAGGAAGTGACACATAGTGAGAGTTCTGTGCGGGGGAGATGATTGGATTGAGAAGAAGAGGGATGGGGAGAGGAGCTGAGAGATAGAGGGAAGATATTCTAGAACGCCTACCATCCCCACATGGTATGAAGAGTGAGTTACATGCTCCGTAGCCAATTCTGAAAAATTTTACTTCACACTTTTTTTTAGCACACATATTTAACCCTTTTTAAAAATAATCAGTGAATCCTCCATTAGAAGTTTGCTCATTAGCATCCAGTATATAAAAATGAAAATCTCTGGAAAATGTAGTCTGCCTGTGCTCCTCATGCCCCTTATTCAGTGATCATTGGACAGATACCAACCTGCTGTATTGTGGATTTATGTGTGAAGAGAAGTGCTGGGCAGCAGACAACTGCCCTTCCTGGGAGATCATCAAGCCAATGTTTGATTTTACTCTCAACCTCTTTTCATTCTTTATTTGAAAAGAGATGCAGCTAGAAAGGAAAATGCTGCCTGTTAAATGAATGGTGCCAGGATTTAGAACAGTCTAGTCTGCTATACACCAATAAGCCTGGTTTTTGTTTGTTTTGTGGAAATCACAGAGGTAAAGTTCTCTCTCCGTTTCCATCCCTGGTGCCTAGAAAAGTAATCCATAAGCTGCACCAATTGAGAAATAGCAGGTACAGTACTCCCTGCTTATTTGCAGTTTCACTTTCTGCATTTAACAGTGGTCTGAAAATATTACAGTATTTTGAGAATGAGAAAGAGACCACATTCACATAGATTTTATTACAGTATTTTGTTATAACTGTTCTATTTTATTATTATTAATCTCTTACTGTGCCAATTTATAAACTAAACTTTATCAAAAGTATGTATATATGGGGGAAAACGATATAATATAGAGGGTTTGGTACTATCCATGGCTTCAGGCATCCACTGGGCGTCTTGGAATGTATCCCCCATGGATAAGGGGGACTACTATACTTGGCATCAAATGCCCAGTCTTTTCTACAGTGAGCTCTCAGGCAAGTCTGGGACAGAAAATATTCTCTCTATGTACTACTAAACTTGGTTTAGCTCAATAGTTTTCAGATTTTTCTTAAAAGAACAAACTTTCATCAAATAAAATCTTAACACAGAATTCATACATGTCAACATATAGATGCAGAGCTCCTACAGTGGAAGCAGAAGTAAAGGGAAGATCACTATTGCTTAAACTATCCCAGTTGTGGGAGGCCTCGAGATTCTAGGATTCTGCAGAAGAGATTTGAGAACCACCAATCTATAGGCATGTCCAGAATTGGTTCATATCTGAGAAAATTCTAAGGGAAACAGCATATTCTAAGAGAAACAGCCTTCAGTCTTCAACTCCCAGGAATTTATGACAGGTGCATATTACAAGCCAGGAGAGAAGATACGTGGGAGCTACACCAAAGATGTGTTCTTCCTTGGAGTATTGCTGGACTGAGCATGGTGAGAAATGAGGAGGGAGATGATACAGTCGAGGATTTGTAGTCTGACTTTGGGTACACCTTCTGCACCAGCCTATGGTCCTTTTCTTCCAGACCATCTATTGTTAGGGTAGTTACTTTGGGCAACTTCATCCCCACCATGGAACCCACCCTACTCCTTTCCACTAGTGTTGTTTTCCCATGCCACTCCCCTATGCAGAGGCATTTCCCACTTGGGCTGCCCCAACTCACATTATTTTTCCTTTACACAAGGCCTTATTGTTTGACTGATTGAGCAATGAGTTTTACCCACTGTAGGGGATATTTTATAGAGTCTGCAAACTTCCTTATTTCTAAGGTAAATGCCTTGAGCAATGTTTACAATCTCAGGAAGAGTGGTTTACAACTCAGGAAGAGCTAAGCGGATGATGCTAAGCTACTTGGCATACTCAGTGTTTGCATTCTTTTCATCATCCCAGGTGTGTGCCCCTCAAGGCTCAAGATTTCATCTACCTCCTGAAAACAGAAGAGAGAGAGTTTATTACTTTTCTATGGCTTCCGTAATAAATAGCCACAAACCTAGTGGCTCAAACCAATACAAATGTATAATCTTACAGGTCAGAGAAGTCCAACACCAGGCTCACCAGACAAGGATCACAGTACTGGCAGGGCTGCATTTCTTTCAAGGATGGTGCTACTTTCTGTAGCCAAGAGTCAAGGAGGAGCAGAGACTGGGCCTAGAGAACACAGCTCTAGGAAGGGATTGTTAGGCAGCAGCTAAGGATTCAGTACAGGGAATCTGCCAACCACAAAATCCTGGTAAGGAGGAAGCTCAGGAAAGGAAAGCTCTAACCTCAGTGTATGCCCCAGGAGTGATTGATCCTTTAGCAGGGGTCCCTGGATGAGAAGACAGACGTATGGAACAGACCTGCGGTGTCACCACACTGCAGCTGAGCCATAGAGCCACAGATGTACCACCTACCCCAAGACCTTATGTAACATGAAACAGGAAGAGATATTAATTGTAATAATTTGAGGTTGTTGGCCGTGAAGCATCGCTTGGTGAAAGCTCACTAAATCCTACCACCTTGACTGACAGCAAGTTTGCCCAGTGGAGCAGCCTAGAAAGTCAGCCTCTCTGGTCATAAAGCAGGGTTGTGGGAGGTGGAGAATGGGCCCAGAAGGGTGCACAGAGGCATCCAGCCCAAGGGCCAGGGGTTTCCTTTTTTAGGCTACTGCCGTCAGCAGTCATGTCTCTCTGAGGGCCAGGAATCTAGACTGAATTGAAGCTGGTGACATGATCCCTGGGTCACTGGTGTCTTCCTAAAGTGACACTGCCTTCTGGAGGAAATCTCTGATGGTGCCTCATTTTTATTTCTATTTTTTTGCATCCTCTGTGCCCAGTACCTGCTCATAGGAGACATAGTAAAGATGTAGGTGTTAACCAAGTGCACATGGAAAACACATTGTTGTTCTGCATCGGTGATTTTAATTTAAAAATATGCTTCTGAAAGAAAGAAAGTTCACTGGTTTGTAGTCCTTTAAACAAAGTAATGTGATATTTAGTTGAGGGTAAGTTATTGCACCATGTCTCTAGTACAGTTCACTGTCTTTCCATTTTTAGACAAGGTAAACCTTGTTTTTGTTTCCTTTTAGAAGGGGTATATCCACTGAGACCAGAGGCCAAACTCTGTTTTTACTTTTATTTTTATTTTTTGAGATGGAGTCTCGCTTCATCACCCAGGCTGGAGTGCAGTGGCGTGACTGGAATCAGTGTAACCTCTGCCTCCCGGATTCAAGCAATTCTCCTGCCTCAGCCTCCCGAGTAGCTGGGATTACAGGCACACGCCACCACGCCCAGCTAATTTTTGTATTTTTAGTAGAGACGGGGCTTTGCCGTGTTGGTCAGACTGGTCTCAAACTCCTAACCTCAAGTGATCCACCTGCCTCGGCCTCCCAAAGTGGCATGAGCCACTACACCCCACCAAACTCCGTTTTTCATGAGTTGGTTTTACTTTTGAGTTTAATTCTCTTCTTGTTGCAATGGTATGTCTATGTGAGACTTTCATTGCAGACCTTTTGCCACAGCCAGGATGGTCACACAAAAATAGGGGCCTTTCCTCATGAAAAGAGAAGATATGGCTCTGTAGATTAAATACAGTCATGTGGGTTCTACCACAGCCTTCTCTTGGACATTGGCAAATATTTCTCTCTGGAACAAGAGTTTTCATATATTGCTTAAGATAATCTTTGTGTTTAAAAGTTTTCTGCCATATTCCCATGTTATTTCCTCTGTATGGGTTTTTTGCCTCACATATTTTGGAAGTTCAATCCATGTTTTTGCCACAAAGGAACATCTGTTTTGACATCTAGCCCTCCTGGACCTCCCTGTGTTGTTTTAGCCTGCTGGGTCAGGCAGTATTTCCCACATCCTTTCTGGGTTCGTTGGTATGCTGGCACTGATGGATTTTCAGCTACTGATCCTTAAAGATCTTTTTACAGCCTTCAAAATTGCATGCATATTGTTTGCTGAATCTCATCTTTGTGTTCAAAATATTTCTTCAAGTTTGATTTTGTGTTGAATTTTCTATCACAGCCACTAGTGCATAAACAGCTTTTCTCCTATATGAATCAGGATGTTGTGACTCAGGCGGTACACCCTGAGGAAAGTCTTGCCACACCCTTCATAGTCACAAATGAATGGTCTCTTCCTCGTGTGCTTGCATAGGTGCTCTTCAAGCATCTGGACCTTATTGTAATTGGTGCTACATGCAGTCCTGGAAGGAGCAGGTGAACTTCTTAGAGAGTGCAGGGGAGGGAGGGTACAAGGGCATGGGACTGGTCTCTAGCAGGCCACGAGAAATGCCTAGGCAATGGTCAGGGATGACAATGCCTCAGGCTCCCTAGCCTCAGCACCCACCCAGATCAGGTATGCAGCCACATGGGTGCACCAGCATATGGACCCAACACACAAAGCCAGCCACTTCCAAGAGCTCATTCTGTTGCCGCCAGGCCCTGACCTGTAAACACTTATTTCTGACCCACTTGTTTCACAGAACCATCATATATCATTTTCCTATTGCTTTTCCACCCCATACAAGACCTTCTGGGGTTATCTCTTTAAAAAATTAATTTGAAAAGGCCCTTTTTCCCATTTTCAAAATATTTGTTGATCTAACTCTGGTATTGAAACTGCCTTTGCAAAAATTGTAACAGTGAGAAAATTATGATGTGAAAGAGATCTGACCTAACTGACTCCATCTGATTTCCAACCTCCAAACTGCCCTTGTTCATTCCTGGGCAAAGGCCAGACTAACTTTTGGGAGGACTTCAGTTTGTGGTTTAACTTTGAAACAAAGATGATAACAACCTTTTCCAGAAATGAATGTCCTTTTTGCCAGGGGACCAGATTGCCTTTGTTAGTCTAACAAATTGGCAACAAGATTAGAAATTATGGTTTAGGAGTCATGCAGCCAGGGGCCACATGATTCCAAACCTCCCCAAGTGCTCCTAGGAATAACAACACTATTGTAAAACCTGAGATTGGTGCTGGAAATATTTTTCAGACCTTAAAATTCTGATGCACCGGCTAGCACCATCCAGGCCAGTAATCTGGCTAAATCAGTTCTGCAATCCTGTTCAGAAACCGAAGACAGCAAGAAGAACCCACTTTGACCCCCTGTGATTTCATCTCCAACCCAACTAATCAGCACTCCTCATTCTCTGGCCCCCTGCCTGCCAAATTGCCCTTAAAGAACTCTAATCTCTGAATTTTCTGTCTCCTGTTTAGCTGGCTGTGCATGAATTAAACTATTTGTCTATTACAATTCCTCTGTCTTAATACATTGAGTTTATCTGGGCAGCAGGCAAAATGAACCCATTGGGCAGTTACAGTGTGACTTCAACAATGTACCTACTGTAAATAGGTACATTTGAGTCTCTAGCTCTTGGTTTATTTTCCGCAATTCCACAGAAGATGGGATTGTTGAAAGACCTATCTTCATTTAGTGAAAAACAATAGAAACCAAATACCCTGGGTCGAGTCAGGATAGAAAAATCTAAAGCTTAGCCCTCATATCCTGTCTCATGTATCTATTAATTCTCTCCTCCAATTTTCTCTTAGCTTACAGCTATTGTTAGGTAATCTGACTCTATGTAAGCACTCAAAGATGAAGTTGTGTAAGTGGCAAAATGCAGAGACTTATATGTGTGCCCTCTTGAAAGACATTTTAGTAAATACATGTGTGGTTTCTGGCTTCTATTATTATTGAGGCCAGGCATTCCTGCTCCCATTGGTACTGCCATGAAGTACAATGTTTGGTTTCCATTTCATCTATAAGCTATAAACTCCCTAGTGAACCTTATTATACTCAAACTTGTATTTCTGTGCCTAAGGTAGGCCCTGGCACATAGGAAGGTTTATTTCCTTTTAGACTAGAAGAATTTACTTCAGTTTTGTTGTTTGTTTTGTTTCACCACAGATGCGGTGGTTATAAATTCTCTTATTTTTCTTTCTCTGAAACTCTTATTTCACCTTCAATAATGAAAGATATTTTTGCGGAATACAGAATTCCAAGTGGACAAGCTTTTCTCTTGTACTTTAAAGATACTGTTTCACTGTCTTCTGACTCCCCTTCTATTGCTTCTTATGAGAAAGCAGCCATCATTTTAATTGTTTCCCTGTATTCAATGTGTCCTTTTTCTTTGCCTTCAAATATTTTTCTTCCATAGCTTGATTATGATGTAAGTAGGAGTGTTTTTTCTACTTATTCTTTCTAAACTTCATAAATTTGTAACTCTATGTTTTATGCCACATTTAGGGAATTTGGGCCATATTTTTTCCTCTCAGTTCTCTCTCTCTTCTTCTTTCAGGTCTTCAATTTTGAATTGTCTCACAGATCCATAGGATTTTTTAATTAAAATTTATTTCTCTGCAGTTTTCAAATCAGATAATTTCTATTGACTTTTAAGTCCATTGTTTCTTTCCTGCATCATTCCATTTTGTTCTTAAGCTTACCCAGTTAATTTTATATTTCAGCTGTTTTGTTTTTCAGTTCTAGGATTTCTATTTGGGCTTTAAAAAATAATCTCTTTTCTTCTGCTGAAATTTCCCACCTTTTATTAGCTGTGAGCATATTTTCCTTTTTACCACTGAGCATCATTTTAATATACACTTTAAAATAATTGTTGGCCAACATCTGGGTCATCCTAGCTTGTTTTCTATTAATCTTTCTCTTACGAATTGGTCATGTTTTCCTGCTTCTTTGAATGTTGTATGATTTTTTTTTTTTAAGATGGAGTCTTGCTGTGTCACCCAGGCTGAAGTGCAATGGTGCGATCTCAGCTCACTGCAACCTCCACCTCCCGGGTTCAAACGATTCTCCCGCCTCAGCCTCCTGAGTAGCTGGGATTACAGGAACCCACCATCATGCCCAGCTAATTTTTGTATTTTTGTAGAGATGGGGTTTCACTATGTTAGGCAGGTTGGTCTTGAAGTCCTGGCCTCAGGTGATCTGCCTGCCTCAGCCTTCTAAAGTGCTGGGATTACAGGCGTGAGACACTGCACCTGGCCTGAATGTTGTATAATTTTGGATTGCATCCTCAATATTGTGAATAATGTGTTGTAGAAGTTCCAGAATCTGAATGTTCCTCTGAATACTACTGATTTTAAGCATATATTTAACTTTTATAGAATCAAACTGTAGCACTGTATCTCCACTGTGATGAGTGTAGCTGAAATTTTACTTCAATTCTTTTAACTTTAACTAATTTGTTTTGAGTCTTTCCCCAATAGTCATGTTTAAGGATCACGCAGAGATTTGGGAAAATTTTGTACCTAGAGTATGAGACCCATTCTTTGGCTCTATCCTTTCTGGGAGTTCCTTCTTCACTTTGCAATGGATCTAGTTCTCCAAACACAAATCCTTTTCTCTGATTCTTAAGCCAGTAAAACTAGGATTTTCTATCAGAGTGTTAGTTACCCCACATGGTGAAAACCCACACACACAAAATGGGAGCTGATGTTTGTTCTTTTCTGCGCAGCATTGACTTCCCTCAGTATCTATCTGTTTTTGTTCTCTATTTGGTACCTTCAAGTATTGGTTTTGGTGGAAGAAAAAAATCTGTAAACTTGAAGAGAGACTGAGAGAGATTATACTATCTCAAGAACAGAGAGAAAAATAATGGGAAAAAAGTGTCAGAGCCTCAGGGAAATGTGGGACACCACTAACAGTGCAGACATAAGTGTAATTAGTGTACTATAAGGAGAGGAGACAGAAAATAGAGCAGAAAGTATTCAAAGAATTCATGGTCGAAGAGTCCCCAAATTTCATACAAATTATTACTCTACATATCTAAGAAACTCAATGAATACTAAGTGAGATAGATGCAAAGAAATCCACACACAGCACATTACTGTAAAAATGTTCAAAGCCAAAGCCAAAGCAAAAATATTGAAAGCGTAAGAGAAAAAGGACTGATCATGTATAGTGAAATGCCAATGATACTTATAGCTGAATTCTCATCAGAAGTAATGGATGCCAGAAGGTAGGAAGGTAACATTTTGAAGGTACTGAAAGACAAAAAGTTGTTAATCAAATAATTTATGTCCAGCAAAACTATCTTTCAATAAAAGGCAATTTCTCAAAGAAAATATGCAAATAGCCAATAATACATGAAAAGAGTCAATATCATTATCTATCAGGAAATGCAAATCAAAACCACAGTGAGATATCACTTCATACATGATAGGATGGTTAAAATATAAAAGAGACATAATAACAAGTATTGAAAAAGATGTGGAGAGTTGCAACCTTCAGATCTTGCTGGTAGGGATGTGAAATGGTGCAGCCACTTTGGAAAATAATCTGGAAGTTCCTCAAAAGATTAAATGTAGAGTTCCTGTATGACCCAGTTATTCACTCCTCAGTATACACTCTATACAATGGAATATTATTTGACAGTATAAAGCAATGAAGTACTGGTACATACTGCAACATGAAGGAGCCTGTAATACATTATGTTAAGTGAAAGAAGCAAGATACAAAAGACTACATATCAGTGATTTTTTTGTGTGAGTCTATTTATATGCAGGGTCCAGAATAGGCAAATCCAAAGAGACAGAAAGTAGATTAGTGGTTGCCAGGGTCTGGGGTGGGATGAAGGGAGAGAAAGGGAGGAACTGCTAATGGGTATGGGGTTTAATCTGAGGTCATGAAAATATTCCAATATTCTGGTGGAAGTTACACAACTCTCTGTGAATATAGTAAACACCATCGATCTGTTCACTTTTAAGTGAGTGAATTGTGTGTCTGTGAATTATTAGTGTATTTCAAATAAAGCTGTTTTTTTTTTTTAACTAGTCGTTAAAAGCAACCACAACAGCCACCCACACACCTGATTTCTTAAGTTAAATGCTAGTGCGATGTCTCCTCTTCACTCTCCTTGGCCTAGCCTAGGTCTTGTGAGAATGACCTCTCTGTATCACTTGTCATCACATTCAGTGGCAACAGCAGGAGCTAAATTTATTTTTTGGTTATCTTTTCATCCCTCAAATTGTCACATCTATTTTTCAAGCTCTCCAAAAATGATAATTCTATGATAATCCTTAGTAACCATTAGCATAAAATTAAAACATTTACCTTAGATTCTTCTACTGTGCCTGCTAGAAATTTAGACTACTTATTACTGCTCCCTTTTCAAGCAAGAACAAAATCTGCCTTTTGGACCCATGTAAGGCACTATATTTTAATACCTTTGAATACTACTATTGTTTTGGGGAAACTGGAAAGACATCGGACTAGATATCAAGAGACCTGCTTTCTAGGCCAATCTTTGTCCCTTGCTAGGACAGAGAAGAGCCATCATTCTTCATTTTATGTATATTTTTCAAAAGTAGGGAATTTTTGATAATTTGTAGTTATGACAGTTGTTAATATTATGATGAAATATGTTGAAGGAGATATGTAAAATCAAGTGTCCATTTACTCAATACTAGATTGTAACATCAGTGGCTGCACTCAAAGGGTGGCATATTTTTATGTGGGAGCTCTCCACCAGCCAATGGCACAGACCCACCACTGACCTGGCTCCATCGTCCAGTCCCACTCTTAGAGGAGAAAGCCTCTGGCCAAGACTGTTCCAGAAGGATAACACCTTTTTTGGGTCTCTTTCCCGGATATAAGAAACCTGGTGACATTTCTGCCTCCAAATTTTTGTGTAATTTAAGAACAGTTTCCTCCTCTGAGCTTATGTTTTCTCATCTAAAATATGTGTGGGAGGTGAGAGTCTTTAAAGCATCATCCAGTACTATATCTTATAACTCTATTTCAGCATAGGCATCTTTAATTCCTAATCTTTTCTCATGAAGACACCGTCATGACCTCTTATCTTATTTATATCTTTTGGACTCCAAATACTTCATTTTAGAGATGTAGTGCTCTGAAGGGTCAAAGGGGCACCTTGTGAAAAGCCATATTTGTCTCTTTACATTCACCATGACTTATACTAAATTATAGTAAGTGTGAAATATCTCCACAGACAGATACAAAATGATTTTGTATCTTCTGGCCAGGGTGCGGTGGCTCAATGCCTGTAATCCCAGCACTATGAGAGGGCAAGACAGGCAGATTGCTTGAGCTCAGGAGTTCAAGACAAGTCTGGGCAACATGGTGAAAAGCTGTCTCTACAAAAAAACAAAAAACAAAAAATTAGCTGGGTGTGGTGGCATGCCTGTAGTCCCAGCTACTTGGAAGGCTGAGATGGGAGGATCACTTGAGTCTGGGAGGGTGGAGGTTACAGTGAGCCTAGATTGTGCCACTGCACTCCAGCCTGGGTGACAGAGTAAGACCCTGTCTCAAATAATAATAATAATAATAACAATAACAACAACAACAATAATCTGTTCCATCTTCCAAGTGAATTACAAAGGTATCCACAATAAGACCAGCGGCCAGGGTTTCTTTCTTCCAAAGAATGTCTAATTCCCATGCTTATGTAGGAACATAATTTTTCTGAGTATAGACCTATGTTTGTGATTTGAACTAGGTTGTCACTAAGTGAGGGTTTAAAATTTTTTTTCCATCATATTTCTCTTCTGAGAAGTGTCCTTTCTGGAAATCCCATTTAACACTCCCTGTCAGCAACTACTTAATTTTTCCTCCATATCTGACTTCCTCATGTGATCCATTTCTATTGTACCCTAGTTCCTGATAGAAGCTTGACGGAGACAAACATCTCTGGAATGTGCCTGTGTTCATGCACTCAAGCCATAACCAAGCAAGTGCTGGGTGAAAGAGATGTAGGAAACCAAAATTTATTGAATGCCTTTGTGCCAGGTACTTTTTACATACATTATATCATTATATATAAAACATTATGTCATAATTTATGTAACATTCCTATGAGGGATTCTATCATCCCTATTTTACAGATAAGGAAAACTGAGGCTTGGTTGAGTTATTTGCCTAAGATGACACTGCTAATAGGTGGGGGAGCCTGGTTCAAACACAAGTCTGTTCAATTGGACTGCATCTTACTGATTGTACTCATGTGTTAACATTCCCACCAAAAGTTTACTAGTAAATCACTCTCAGTTATTAATTGGTGTTCAATTAGAAAGGCAGAATTTCTCTAGGCATTCAAACAGAAAGAATAAAATCCAAGGAGGGGCAAAAAGAGCCAGTGATGGTACCCAGAATTCAAAAGAGCTGTGTTGCTGAGGTTGCCAGCACCCTTTTGTGAATGCTGCTGCTGTTGCTATTGAAACCACTGCTGCTGTTACCTTTCAAGAGGCTGAGAATTTGTACATTTACAGAAGCTGCAAGAACTTGGGAGCCCATAGTCCGCTTGATGTTACTGGACTCACTGCCAAGACTTCTGTATCCTATGGCTGCC
Source organism: Theropithecus gelada (assembly GCF_003255815.1). Taxonomy (NCBI): domain Eukaryota; kingdom Metazoa; phylum Chordata; class Mammalia; order Primates; family Cercopithecidae; genus Theropithecus; species Theropithecus gelada. Next base: position 75,595,098 of record NC_037683.1, read on the forward strand.
TGTGGCTACTGCCGGATCCAGAAACAGAAAATGGGGGAAAAAATAGCTTCTCTCTTCCTTTTGCCTGCTGGTCTTTCTCCAAGACCTGCCTTTGGGAAAATCTAACTGGAAACCACCTAGTTAGGAAACTTGGGAATCTAGTTTGTAAATTGTTAGCACCTTACAATATAGAGAATATTGAAGGGCAGGAATTAAGCTAAAAGTCAGCTTTCCCAGGAGTTGTTATGTGTTTTGTTATTTAGTTATTTGTTTTGTTATGTTTTGTGACAAAGTCTCACTCTGTCACCCAGGCTGGAGTGCAGTGGTGCAATCATGGCTCACTGCAGCCCCGATATCCTGGCCTGAAGTGATCCTGTGGCTTCAGCCTCCCGAGTAGCTGGGACTACAGGTGTGTGCTACCAAGCCTGACTAATTTTTAGAATTCTTTTTTTTTTGTAGAGACAGAGTCCCACTGTTTCTCAGCCTGGTCTTGAACTTCAGGGGATGGTGAGCATCACCTCTTTTCATATAAACTGTGTTGTGAGTCAGTGTCCCAGGGATGAGTCTCCATCTTTTACTTACTTAAGCAGAAAATGGATTTGTTGGAAGGATATTGAGCAATTCACAGAACTACAAGAAACCTGGAGAATCTAGCATAGGAAACAACAGGATCTGGTAATAAGGATGGAATAGGGGCTTGGCAAAGCACTCCTGCTCAGAGGAATTCATACTGACCATTTTTCATTTTTAAATATCTCCTGAAGATTCAACATTCAAAGGAAGAAAATGAATCAGTCAGTCTTGGGAAGGCCTGCACCTTCACTAGGAGAGGTAATTTTGGCAAAGTAAAATACGGATCTGTCACCCAAATATATGGAAATTGTTCCTGGGAAGCAAACACACACACAAAACCAGCTACCCCTGCAGTCCCTGTTGCCAGGTACTGTTCTCTAGATTCCTCCCTCCACCCTATAGAGTATAGCCTGTTCTATATTCCTCTGGGATAATGGCTTCCATTCTTCCTTCCTGGGAATTGCAGCCTAACTCTTGTCCCTAGTCTGGTGGTCTGGAGCTTGGTGACCCACCCTGGACAGTCCTTCTGAGTCTCAGACCTGGTATCTATATACTTATTGAATTATCTAGTTACTTTAACTTGCAACTTTTGAGAGTAATCATTAAGAGGAGGTTTTGCTCAAATGTAAACAGAAGTTTTAATGAACTCTGAACTCTCTTCTTCAATCAGATGAATATTTCTTGGCATCCTCTGCACCCTGGACAGCTCCCCAAGTGACCTTCTGTTACTCACAATCTCTTCTAATTTCCACGAAAAGTGGATTAAAGCCATGACATTATCTTCCCACTTGGTCTATATCTTTCTTTCCCTTCTTTCTTCCTCCCAAAGTCTGACCCGCTTCATAATAAATATCATTGTGACTACCACTTATTGAGCACTTACTATGTTGAGCACCTACTATGTGCCTGGGGCTTTACACACAATGTTTTGTTTAATCCAGACCAGAACCCCAAAGAAGTTTTCATTACAAAGATAGAAGAATTAAGGCTCACATATCTAGTTAGTGATGAAGTTCATATTTGAGCCCAAGTCAGCCTGATTCCAAGTCCTGCATTCTTTTCATAGAAGTATGATATCTGTAATACATCCAATATGGGTACAGGAGATGCAAGAGAGGTCAGAGTCTACTTGGACTTCTTTCCAGGTCTTTGTTTCAAAAGAACACTTCAGACAAAACAGGATGTAAAAATATAAACCGAATGAGAAAAGCAGGAAATCCCCATCTTTATGATTGCTTTTTCAGCCTTTCAGGATAAACTTACTGATATGATATGGCTGTGTCTCCACCCAAATTTCATCTTGAGTTGTAGTTCCCATAATCCCCACATGTCATGAGAGGGACCCGATGGGAGGTAATTGAATCATGAGGGCAGGTTTTTCCCATGCTGTTTTTATGATAGTGAATAAGTCTCACAAGATCTGATGGTTTTATAAAGGGCAGTTGCCCTGCACATGCTCTCTTACCTGCTGCCATGCAAGATATGCCTTTGCTCCTCCTTTGCCTTCCACCATGGTTGTGAGGCCACCCCAGCCATGTGGAACTGTGAGTCCATTAAACCTCTTTTTCTCCTTCCTTCCTTCCTTCCTTTTCTTCTTCTTCTTCTTCTTCTTTTTTTTTTTGTGACAGAATCTCGCCCTGCCACCCAGGCTAGAGTACAGTGGCACGATCTCGGCTCACTGCAACCTCCACCTCCCAGGTTCAAGCCATTCTCCTGCCTCAGCCTCCTGAGTAGCTGGGATTAAACTTCTTTTTCTTTATAAATCACCCAGTTTCTAAACCTCTTTTTCTTTATAAATCACCCAGTCTTGGGCAGTATGAAAATGGACTAATACACTTACATATAGCAATTCCCATATTTCTGGAGACTGTGGAATGTAGCCTCTGCTTTGTTTTACCTTACTAATAGAAAATTAAAATTTTAAAGTTTCAAAAAAATTATTCTACAACTTTACTCAGAGGCATGATTTCGTTTGGTTTGGTTTGAAGGTGGTATCCTTTGCTGTTTAGGAGAAATAATATGTGAACCAAAAGAATCCTTTACAGTAAATATGTAAAACTCATTATTTAAAGAAATATGGCATCTGCAAGTATGATAGCAGCTGCTTTCATTTAGACATAGCTTTGTCTTTAGCCAGGAACCTTAATTAACTCAGGATTCTTAACACAATCCTGAGAAATATACAAAGTTAGAAAGGAAGGTTGTACACATTTATTGAGTATCTATAATTTCCAAGCTCTGTCATTTATCTACATTTTATCTACAAGCTCTTTAATTTATCTTCATTTTCTCATTTAATACAGTAATGTTATCAAGGTAAGTGCTACTACTATTCCTGTTTTCAGATAAAATAAAACTCAAAGAGTTGAAATCAGTGCATCTGGACTCTAAGTTTTGGATCTCCATTGTAACCTTCTGTCTCTATTTTATTCAGTAAGTTTAAGAAAGGTTTTGAGAGGGTCAGAGAAAAACATATCATTAGGGAATTATCTAGAGAACCAAAAGAGGACACGTTTAAAAAGAGACCATGGTGAGCCTCAGTTTCAGGCCATCTTTTCTTCTCATTCTATGTATTCTCCCAGCTCCATTTTATTCATGCCAATATCTATACTTTCCGTTTATTAATGAATGATTCTCAAATCTACATAACAATTCAGACATCTCCGCTAAATTCCTTTTTACATACCTAGCTGTTTTCTGAATATCTGCCTTGGATGACCCACAGGCTTCTCTGAAGTATCATGCCCCAGATGAAAGTATTTTCCTGCCACTCAACTCCTGTTCCTTGTTTCATGGTCCAGTGAATGGTACCATCCACTCTATTGCCCAAATCATCTATGCAGTTTCCTTGGCTTTTTACTTTCCCTCACTGTTCTCTATCCTAGCCCATCCCCCAATCTAATCAATGGCCAAATTCTGTCAACTCTATCGTCCGAATATCTCTGGAATCTACATGCTTCTTTCCATCAGCCACTCAGCTGAGCTTTCAGGTGTTAGAGTAGCTGATTAAAAATGAGCCAAAATGAAAGTAACAGTCAAACCTTGATCCCCCTTTGTTTCATTTCCCCCAATGGAACAGTGTGTTGGTAGAGTCAACTCACTGTTTAGGGATCTCCAACCAAAAGGCACCTGCAGTTTTATGAACGCTGAAGCCAGAAGTGAGGAAGAATGGGAAGACTAGAGGTAGAAAATACCGAGTATTGATTCGGAGTGGGTAAAGTGTCTTCAAGGTTCCCTGAAAAGAAGATTTCCAAATGGAGATGCCTAGGCCATGAATGCAGATGTGTATAAGAGCACAACTGACCAGGGGGCCTGAATCTTTGGCTGCAACTCTCTTTAGACACTGCAATGCATTGGCTCTGTACTAAGTCTGGTGTGAGAATGGCAGCTTTTCCTATGAGGCCTTCCAGGCAAAGCCTTTGTAATTGCCTGTGACTGGGCCTTAAATATCACACATGTGATTTTGGCCAGGAGTTAGACTCCTCACTCCTGAACCCCGGTTCTGCTACCTGAGCCCAGGCCACCATCGTCTCTTACCTCCAGAATTACAGCAGCCTCCTTACTGGTCTCCTTGGAGCCAGTCTTTGCCATCCTCCAATCTGTTTTCCATAAAGCAGCAAGAGGGATTGTTATAAAACACAAATCTGACCTAGTCATGCCTGTATCAGTCAGGGTCCCAAAAGGAAATAGACTTTAATTCAAATGGTTCAAATGAAAAGCTTTGATGAAAGGGCTGCTTACAGAGGTGTGGGCAGAATTAAAGACACTAGAAACAGGGGAAGCCATATTTATCTGTAGCCTGAAGAGACAAGAAATAGTTACTCAGTGAAAGCTGGAGCCACAAAGGGGCTGCCTGGCAGGACCTATGTTCAAGGAGGGATGCATTTACTATCAGGGGTATAGCACTGAAGCAAGGGGACCCAGGGAAAAGGCACCACATTGACTGAACCCATCTGGAAGCCAGTAGGCAAGGGAGAGTGGGTGACAGACCCTATGGGGATCTGATTTCTAGCGCGGAGAATGGATCTGGAGGTATGGGAAACAAAAGAACTAGTGCAACTCTTCTACTTAACACTCAGCCATGTCTTCACATTGCATGTAGTATAAAGTCCAAGCTGCTAGATTTGGCTTCCAAAGCCTTCCTGATCTGGGCTGAGCCTTTCTCAGCAGTTTGTATCACATACTTCATCCTGAGCTCTTGCTCTGTTCTTCCGCCATACTTGACTTACTTTGGTTCTTTCCTATCCAGGCCTTTGTAAGGGTTATTCTGTATCCCAGAAATATTTTCTCCAACCAACCTCCCTTTAATCTGTATACATCTTTCTCACTTTTCAGATCTCAATTTAATTGTCACTGTCTGCAGGAATTCTATTGTCACATGGCCCTGACTGAGCTTACTGTTTTCTCATGGGTTTCCATATCCTTCTTCCATGTCAAAGCCTCCAATAAATTTCCAGTTACTCCCACTGTACTGTAAGCTTTGCAGAGCACAGACTGTATCTATCATGTTCACTTTTGTATCACCAGTGTGTGCCCAGTACTAGGAACTATTTAAATATATTTTAAATTAATGAGAACTTACTATATCTCATGTATTTGCCATTCATTGTTTTTTCATTGATTTCCTTCTATTTCTATGTTGAGATTTTATTAGGTGAGATGGATGAATTTTATCAATACCTTTTCAGTAAGAATTGATATGATTATGTAGTTTACCTTTCATAATCTGCTGTTATAATGAGTGATAAGTGATTGATTTTAGATCATACTGTATCTGGAATTGGTGGGTTCTTGGTCTCGCTGACTTCAAGAATGAAGTCGTGGACCCTCGTGGTGAGTGTTACAGTTCTCAAAGATGGTGTGTCTGGAGTTTGTTCCTTCAGATGTTCAGATGTGTCTGGAGCTTCCTCCTTCTGGTGGGTTCGTGGTCTCGCTGACAGGAGTGAAGCTGCAGACCTTCGTGGTGAGTGTTACAGCTCATAAAGGCAGCGTGGACCCAAAGAGTGAGCAGCAGCAAGATTTATTGCAAAGAGCGAAAGAACAAAGCTTCCACCAGTGTGGAAGGGGACCCAAGCTGGTTGCCTCTGGCTGGCTGGGGCAGCCTGGTTTTATTCCCTTATCTGACCCCACCCACATCCTGCTGATTGGTCCATTTTACAGAGAGCTGATTGGTCCATATTACTGAGAGCGGATTGCTCCATTTTGACAGAGTGCTGATTGCTGCATTTACAATCCCTGAGCTAGACACAGAGTGCTGATTGGTGCATTTACAACCCTCTAGCTAGACATAAAAGTTCTCCAAGTCCCCACTAGGTCAGCTAGATACAGAGTACTGATTGGTGTATTTACAAACCCTGAGCTAGACACAGAGTGCTAATTGGTGTATTTACAAACCCTTAGCTAGACACAGAGTGCTAATTGGTGTATTTACAAACCCTGAGCTAGACACAGAGTGCTGATTGGTGCATTTACGATCCCTTAGCTAGACATAAAAGTTCTCCAAGTCCCCACTAGACTCAGGAGCCCAGCTGGCTTCACCTAGTGGATCCCGCGCTGGGGCCGTGGACAGAGCTGCCTGCCTGTGCACCCGTACTCCTCAGCCCTTGGGCAGTTGATGGGACTGAGCGCCGTGGAGCAGGGGGTGGCGCTCCTCTGGGAGGCTCGGGCTCTGCAAGAGCCCACTGCAGGTGGGGATGGGTGTTCAGGCATGGTGGGCCGCAGGTCCTGAGCCCTGCCCCGCAGGGAGGCAGATAAGGCCCGGCAAGAACTCAAGCACAGCGCGCTAGCGGGCTGGCACTGCTGGGGTCCCAGCACACCCACCACAGCTGCTGGCCTGGGTGCTAAGCCCCTCACTGCCCTGGACTGGCAGTGCCTGCTGGCTGCTCTGATTGCGGGGCCTGCCGAGCCCGCACCTGCTAGAACTCGCGCTGGACCCTGAGCGCCGCCCCCAGCCCCTACTCCTGCCCTCACCTCTCTCTCCACACCTCCGGGCAAGCAGAGGGAGCCAGCTCTGGCTTCGTGCAGCCCAGAGAGGGGCTCCCACAGTGCAGTGGTGGATTGAAGGGCTCCTCAAGCGCTGCCAGAGTGGATGCTGAGGCCGAGGAGGTGCTGAGAGTGAGGGCTGCTAGCACATTGTCACCTCTCAATACATTTGCATTCCTAAAATATACACAACTTAGTAATATTCATTTTGTTAGAGGCTAGATTTTGTTTACTAATAATTTATTTGCATTTTTATATCCACATTCGTTTGTAAGAGTTTTACATTTTTATACTCTCCATCTGGCTTTGGTATTAGGATTGTGCTAACTTCATAAAATAAATGAAGGAGTTTAAATAGGATTAGAACTATCTCTTATTTAAGAGTTAGAGAGAGCACTTTTATGAAGCATCTGGTCCTGGCACCTTGTTTTAATGGTAGATCAATATTCACCTGTGTTAGTTTCCTATTTCTACTGTAACAAATTACCACAAATTTAGGGGCTTAAGACAACACAAATTTATTCTCTTGTAGTTATAGAGGTCATAAGTACAAAATCTGCTTCACTGGGCTAAAGTCAAGGTGTCAGCAGGACTGCACTCCATCTGAAAGCTCTGGAGGAGAATCTGTTTCCTTGCCTCTTCCAGCTTTTAGGGGCCATTTGCATTACTTGGCTCATGGCACCTTCCTCCATTTTCAATGGTAGCAGTATAGCATCATCAAATCTCTCTGCTTCCATGATGACATCACCCTCTACTGTGGTCAAATCTCCCTCTTTCTCCTTCTTACAAGCACACTTGTGATTATATTTAGGGCCTACACAGCTAATACAGGATAATCTCTTCATCTAAAAAAATTCCTAATAGAATCACACCTGCAAAATCCCTTTGCCATATAAGGTAATATTCATAGGATCCAAGGATCAAGACTTGGATATATTTGGGAGCCATTATTCAGCGTACCACACTCCCTCTTGTAAAGACCTTTGCAATTACATCACTGGGGCCACCTGGATAATGCAAGGCATTTCCTGTGTCTAGATCCTTAATCACAACTGTGAAGTTCTTTTTGCCATATAAAATAACATACTTTATTCCGTACTCAGGGATTAGAACACAGACATCTTTGGAGAGCTATGGTTTATCACCTTTCAAATCTATTATATGGAAATTGGCCCTTTAATGTTTTCTATTTCCTAGGTCAATTTTAGACATTTGTATTTTGCTAGGAAATCAGCAGTTTCCTCCTAGTTTTCAAATTTGTTTCTATAGATTTGCATATAATATTCATATATATATATATATATATATTTTTTTTTTTTTCCTTTTTGAGACAGAGTCTCACTCTACTACCCGGGCTAGGGTACAGTGGTGCAATCGTAGCTCACTGCATCCTCAACCTCCTGGGCTCAAGCAATCATCTTGCCTCAGGCTCCTGAGTAGCTAGGTCTGCAGGTATGAGCCACCATGCCTGGCTAATTTTTTAGTTTTTTTTTTTGTGGAAGGCAGGGTGTCACCATGGTGCACAGGCTGTTTGAACTCGTGGCCCCAAGCCATCCTCCTGCCTTGGCCTCCCAAAGTGCTGGGATTACAGGCATGAGCCATCATACCTGGCTCTTAAACAATTTTTAAAAAATCTTTATTTCTTTGATAGTTATCATTTTGCATACTTAATCATGTATATTTTTTCTTGTGGGCATATTTTATTTTTGCCATAATCAGGCTCTGAAGCTTGTTGTTTTTATTGGTTTTCTCAAAGGAATAGCTTTTCAGTTGATGCATTCTTCTTGCATGTAAAAAAATTTCTATTTCATCAATTTTAGCTTTTATTTTCTTAGTTTGGGTTTTTGATTGCTTTTTCTGATTTTTAAGATCATATTTATATTATGTATTTCTTTTATCCAAATAGAAATTTATTTTCCTGTCATGAGTGTTATGGTTACTCCACAGTCATTAGCACTTACAGGGTTTTTTTTGAAAAGTATTTTTTGATTTTTAAGTTTTAAAAAAATTGATATATAAAATTGTATGTGAGATATTTTGATACCTACATATAATGTGTAATGAGCAAATCAGGGTAATTAGGACAGCCATCACTTCAAACATTTATGTTTTCTTTCTGTTGGGAGCTTTATAAATCTTCTCTTCCAGCTACCTTGAAATGCACAATAAGTTATAATAAGTTAACTTTCCCTACTATACATCAAATACTAGAACCTATTCCTTCTATGTTTTTGTATCCTTTAACCAACTTCTCTTCATCCCTACCTCTCTCCCCTTTCCTTTACATCCTCTGGTAAGCACCATTTTAACCTCTACCTCCATGAGATCCACTTTCTTAGCTTCCACATATGAATGAGAACATGCAATATTTGTCTTTCTGTGCCTGGCTTACCAATGACCTCCAGTTCCATCCTTTCTCACAGTCTTCCTTTGTGGTTAAGTGATTTTCTAGCATGTTTTAATTCATTGCTTTTTATTTTCAGTATATCTATTATAAGTTTTTGTTTGGTGGTTAGCATGAAGATTACAAAAAATTCTATAGTTATAACAAGTTACTTAAAACTGATTCCAACTTAGTTTTGATCACAAAAAAACAAAAAGAAACAAACAAAATAAAACCTTATACATATTAATTCCCCTCTCCTCACACATTTTGAATTTTTGATACCACAATTTACATTTTTATATTGCTAATCTCTTAATAAATTGTTGTCATTATTATTTTTAGTAGTTTTATCTTTTAGTCTTCTTAGTAAAGATTTAATTGATTTATACACCACAATTACAATATTAGTATAACAATCACATTGGTATCCTTTTGACCTAAATAGAACTCTCATTAGCATTTCTTATGGAACAGGTCTGGTAGCAACAAATTCCCTCAGCTTTTGTTTGTCTAGGAAAGGCTTTATCTCTCCATCATTTTTGAAGGATAGCTTTACTGGAAACAGTATTCTTGCTTTGCAGTTTACTTCTTTCAGCACTCTGAAAATATCATCTCACCTCTCCTGGCCTGTACTGTTTCTACTGAGAAGTCTGCTGCCAGGCATTTCAGATCTACCTTATCTGTTATTTGCTTCTTTTTTCTCATTGCTTTCATAATCGTTTCTTTGTCTTTCACCTTTGACAGTTTGATTATAATACGTAAGTGTATTCTTATATGGATTGAAAGTGATTGGTGACCCTTGACCTTCCTGTACCTGGATATTTATATCTTTCTCCAGGTTTGGAAGGTTTATGTTACTATTTCTTTGAATAAACTTTCTACCTTCTTGTCTTTCTCATTTCCCTCTTTAACTAAATAACATGAATGATTGCGCTTTTGATGTTGTCTTGTCATTTCTGTAAGCTTTCTTTATACTTTTCATTCTTTTTTCTCCTCTGACTGTATATTTTCAAATATTCTGTCTTCAAGCTCACTGATTCTTCAGCTTGATCAGTTCTGCTGTTGATAATATCTGTTGCATTTTTCCTTTCATTCATTGTATTTTTCAGCTCCAGGATTTCTGGTTGATTTTTTAAAAAAATTATTTTAATCTCTGTTAAATTTCTCTGATAAGTTTCTGAATTGATTCTGTGTATTTTGTGGAAGTCAATCAAGCTTCTTAAAACAGCTATTTTGTATTATTTGTCTAAGAAAGTGCATATCTTTATCACTTTAGGGTCAGCCTCTGGCACCTTAATTTTTCCATATGATGAGTCATATTTCCTTGAATGTTTTTGATGCTATGAACATGAAATGATGTCTGTGTATTGATAGATTAGGTATTTATTTAATATTTTAGTCTTTGTAGTACAGCTTTGTTTATGTCTATCCTTGTAGGGATTCTATACAGTCTGACTATTGTGTTCCCTGGGCTTCTGCCCTCTGCAGCTGTCTCAGCACTAGAAGATGCTCTAAGTATAGGCTTGCTGCAAGTCTTGTGAGGGCTATGAGATTGGCACAGCTTTCCAGCCCAGATGGATCGGGGAAGACCCAAGAAGGGTACTTGGGCTGTGTGGGAATGCTGGCCAGGGACCTGAATCCAGAAGACTGTCCTGGTGGCCAAGATGGGTGGCTATCCCCACTTGGGGACCCATCTCACCTGTGCATGACTCTCAGCAGGTTTCTGCACATGTGGGATGGGTCCCCAACTGCAGCAAGGGAGGCTGGAGTTGAAACTGGGCCCTCTCAGTGTAGCAGAATAAGCCGCAGACAAAACTCCTCAGACACCGAGTTAAAGAAGGAAGTGGTTTATTTGGCCAGGAGCATCAGGCAAGACTCCTGTCTCAAGAGCCGAGCTCCCCAGGTGAGCAATTCCTGTCCCTTTTAAGGGCTCACAACTCTAAGGGGGTCCACGTGAGAGGGTCATAATCGATTGAGCAAGCAAGGGGTACATGACAGGGGCTGCGTGTGCCGGTGGTCAGAGTGAAACAGAACAGACTGGGAAGTTTCACAATGTCTTTTCTATACAGTATCTGGAATCTATAGATAACATAACTAGTTAGGTCAGGGGTCGATCTTTAACCACCAGGCTTAGGTCAGGCAGGCCCAGGCCTGGTTTCAGGTCTGGTTCTTAGGACCGGGCTACCTGTCTTTTGTTTTGCTTTTCTTTTCTTTTCTGAGTGTAAAACAATATGAGAGGGTCTGTCTCTCTTCTCTCATTTCCCCGCTTTGAGACTCTCACATTTTATTAGTGGGAGTTCTCACTCTTATTTTTGCTACTTATGTCTTACTGTGCAATAGATTGATAATGATTCATATAGTACACTTGTGCTGATACATAACATGAAGTGACATTGAGAGACTGGGCTATATGCTCGGCTAATTGCAAAAACAAATTTCTTGTTTTTCCTGGAATTTCTGGTACTGGCACATTCAGTTCATCATAGAAAGTTTGAAATACTGGCTCAGGAGAGCGTTTATAAACTTTTTCTCAAACCATGATATTTACTTGAAGATCCAGTCTAGCTCTATCAATTTTTAGGGTTATACATTCTCTCTGGTTGATGAAATGCCAGGGTGAAAGGGATAGCCAAGTGGACTAATGCACAAGTGCCACTCTAGTTACTGGGCAGAGTGCCCAGTAAAGGTCCACCACAATACCACCACACATCCGCTCAGGGATGAACAAGGGCTGACTGATTGATAAGCTCTTGAAAATTCTTAAGCTTATCGCATCCCTTCAGGTCTCCAAGGAATGCTAAGTTTCCTTCCTGTTGTGAGAGACATGAAGTGAACTTAGTATTGGGAGACAGAAGCTGGATGGCCCTCGAGGGACTGACCTGCAGGGTGCCAGACTTTGTGATATAGCAAAGAGAGCTTGGCATGACTTATTACTCCAGGCTGTAGAATCCTGGAAAAGAGCTACCATGCAGCCTATGCCTGGTCGACTGGAGGACCACCTTAGTGGAAGGGGGACAATTTGGGCCTCTGGCCTGCCATGTGCACAAGCATAACAATTGCTTTTGTTTAACGTGCAGATGGAATATTTGATCCATTTTAACCAGGCATTTGCATCTTGGTATCCTGTCTTAATTTCTAAAGTTTGTTTTCAGTCTTTAACTTCTATGATCTTCTAGTAAAATGAATGTATGATTTTAGGAAATTACAAAAACTGGTTGGGGCAGTCCATCCTTGCTCTTTAGAGGTCCACAGAATGTTGGACCAACTACAGCATAAAAGCTCTATATTGGGGGCAAGACTGTTGGTTGGCACTGGGGTCTTTATCAAAATCTCCCCAGATTAAATGGTCCTAGTTTACTAATGCCTAGTCTGAGGAGCGTCAGGAGGGACAGAATTACTTTTCTGAAGTAGAAAGCTGTCTTTGACTAGGCAAGTCTCCACAGGGTATAACAAGGCAAGCATTAAATGCAATAGTTTGAGGTGAAATTGACTTGATATGTTAATAACTAGATGGTTAGCAATAGAACAAGGAAAGAAGATAGAGTAATAGAATAGATGAAAAGAGTTACATTTTTCTTAGCTTTAGTTTGGTAGGGTTTTCCCCTAGGACTATGGCCCACAACTCTGTAGGGGATGGCGCTTTCTTGACTCGGATGTGATGAGTCCCTCCTTTTTTGCTGTACGAGCAGCAGTCTTGGTGGTTAGCAGCACAAGGTAGGGTCCTTACCAGGCTGGCTCGAGTTTTTCTTCTTTCCACCCTTTGATGAGAGCATGATCTTCAGGCTGGTGCTAGTTTACCGGAAATTCTAGGGGTGGTACATGTGCTAAAAGACTTTTAGTTTTTGAGGGAAAGGAAAGTGGAAGATAAACCAAGTATATAATTTTTAAGAAATTGACCTTTTGTTTTAAATGTGGGAATCTTCGCAGTGGACTTTATAGTCCTTAGTGCCTTTTTACTGAGTAATTTCTTTTAGCACCTATTTTAATTAGTTTTTAAACCAAAGAAAACCAAGTACCATTTTATATTTAAGCAATGCTTTTTGTATGATTTTATACCAGATAAGCTAAATTTTACCTTTATATTAGTGTGTTTTAATGTTAAACTTAATTTTAATAAAATCTTGTAGACGTATTTATCCAATTTTTAATGTTTGACCATAAGGTAAGATTTTATAGACTCTTTTTAACCTTTTATAATTTTTGCTAAAGAGCAGGTTGGTGCTTTAAGAAAAGCCTACTTTGCTTTTATTTTAATGTCCAGTTTACAGAAAAACTGGATGATACCTCTTTAACTTTAGCCAACGTTTACACACAGAAACACAGAATTTTCTTTCCAATTAACATTTTAAAACTTGATTAAACCTTTAAAATAATATACACATATTTTTAACCTTTTAATGTAGGTAAAAATTTATATTCTATGCCTCCTTATAATTCTTTTACCAAAGGTATATTTTACTTTCCTTATATACCTTACACATAAACTATTGTTTTTTTGTTTGTTTGGTTTTTTTTTAGTTTTATATTAAGGAGGCCTAGTTACTTTTAAATTATAGAACATTTCTTGCATAAAGTTTTTTTTATAACATTTTTCTCTTTCACGACTTTTGCAGACAATTCTTTGACATACTTTAACTTTCTAACTTATTACAAATAATTTTTTCTTTAAACAACCAGTTAATTTATTTCAGGACAAGAATTTACCATATAATACTCTTTTTACATAAATTCTGCCCCTGCCCCGCCTTTTTTTCCTTTTTTTTGAAGATCATAACCATTCTTTTCTAAAGCGAACTTCTTTTATGTCTGTGGGCTAGACTGTCTAAGGCCACAAGAATAGAAGTTAGTATAATACATGTTACACTGTTAACTTTTAGCAAACTTTACTTTTGTTGAAAACCTTGTAAGTTTGGGATTTTAATTATCCTTTGCTATTAATAAGACCTTATTTTGTCTAAGTTAATTTGGAATTGGTACAGATGGCTTTTAAAGGAATAGGGTACACTGTTTTTTTTCTTAACTACTTGTATATATCTCTTTATCTTTCTCTCTTTGACTTTGTCTGTCTCTCTTTGACTTTGTCTGTCTCTCTTTGACTTTCCTTTTACCTCTGTCTCTTTCCCTCTCTCTTCTCGCTTATGCCGCAGTTCTCTCAACTACTGTGGAGAGATCTAAAACCAGCTGTAACCAAGCATCTATGTACGGAAACTGGTCTGGGTTCCCTGGCTTTACAGGTTACCTTGTGCCATACCTTTGAAACAAGGGACCTGTCCAGGCTTCTTTCTGATGGCCAACCTACCTCTAATGCTGGCCAGTCTACTTTACACAAAGTTTTAAGTTTTCCTGGTGTCACGGTACTCCATAGTCTCCCTTAAATCCTTTCTTGAAATTTTTCAACATAGTTCCTAGTAGGGTGGGCTTATTTGTGCCTGACCCATGCTTTTTCAAGACAAAACACCATGCTCATGCTAACACCACACACACACCACAAAACAAAGAATGGGTAAAAAGGACACACACACACTTTTGCAGTTTACACCAAACCAAAATCAAAACCAAAATCAGAGTATTCAGAAATCCAAGCCAGGTCAAAACCAAAACCAAAGTATCAAGCAATCCAAGTCAAGTCAAAAACAAAAACCATAGTGCCAGTACAGGCACACTGTGGGTGATCAGGCCACGCTTCCACTCAAATGGAGTAGGCAAGTTCCCAAGACAAGTCTTCTGTCAAGCAATTCGAACCAAGTCAAAACCAAAGTGCTGATAAAGGCATGCCATGGGTGATCAGGCCACGCTTCCACTCAAATGGAGTGGGCAAGTTCCCAAGACCGGTCCTGTCAAGCAATTCAAACCAAGTCAAAACCAAAACCAAACCAAAGTGCCGATAAAGGCACGCCATGGGTGATCAGGCCACGCTTCCACTCAAACGGAGTAGGCAAGTTCCAAAGACTAGTCTTACCAAGTTTCAGATGTCCAGACTTCAAGTACCAGTTCCTCCCCAGTGTTCAGCCACTGTGTTGATCCTCCATGGGGGCCTGCCACACACTGCTCTGTCGAGGCGTCCCACAGCGGCAAATGCCTACCCGGGCGCGCTCTCAGGATCCGCGTCGCTCAGACTGGTCGGTCCCCGCAGGGATGTTCCACAGGACAGAAAGCCACCTAAGGAGCTGCCTCAACCATCCGCCAATCACCTTGCTTCCCGGTCAGGGAACAAAGAAATGTAGCAGGAAGGACTGCAGACAAAACTCCTCAGACACCAAGTTAAAGAAGGAAATGGTTTATTCGGCCAGGAGCATCGGGCAAGACTCCTGTCTCAAGAGCTGAGTTCCCCAAGTGGGCAATTCCTGTCCCTTTTAAGGACTCACGACTCTAAGGGGGTCTGCTTGAGAGGGTCGTGATTGACTGAGCAAGCAAGGGGTATGTGACAGGCGCTGTATGCACTGGTAATTCAGAGTGAAACAGAACAGACCAGGAAGTTTCACAATGTCTTTTCTATACAATATCTGAAATCTATAGATAACATAACCGGTTAGGTCAGGGGTTGATCTTTAACTTCCAGGCTTAGGTCAGGCAGGCCCAGACCTGGTTTCGGGTCTGGTTTCTTGGTTTTGGGTCTGGTTCCTAGGTGCTGGGCTACCTGCCTTTTGTTTTGCTTTTCTTTTCTGAGTATAAAACAATATAAAACAATGTGAGAGGGTCTATCTCTCTTCTCTCATCAGGATCTGTTATGGGAAGGAAGCTGATGGGCCTATCTTGTTGGCTCAGACATGTATGTATCACCCAGCAGTAGTTCTTTGCAGCAGTAAAGGCCAAAGCTGAGGCTGGACCTCCAAGGGACCTGCTGTGAGACAGATACTGGCATGCCTATCCCAATGGTTTATATGGGTATGCATCTTATAGTAGGTCTCTGGATACATGGGATAGTTCTATGCAGCAGGAGGAGTCAGAGCGGTTACTGGGGCCCATCAGGATCTGCTGTGGGACAGAAGCTGAAGAGCCTTTCTCATTGGTTCAAACAGGTATACATCTCCAAGCAGGTCTCAGCATAGATATAATAGTTCCCCAACTGCAGCAGGATGGACTGGAGCTGAGATGGGGCCCCCTTGACATCTGCTGTGGGGCAGAAGCTGGAGAGCCCTGTCTCATTGGCTCAAAGAGGCGCACATTCTCCTTGCAAGTTTCTGTACAGATGGAATAGTTCCTTGGTTGCAGTATGAGAGGCCAGAGCTGAGACTGGGCCTCCTTGGTATCTGTTGTGGAACAGAGGTTTATGAGCTCTAGCCTGTCTGAGAGGCTCAGACTACTGAGCGACAAGTTATGGACAAGTCTCCCTCTGGGTCCTTGTGTGAGCAGCTCTGAGCTGGTACCTCACCTGAGGGGGCTGGAGCAGAACCAGACAGCAATGTTCAGATTGACTGCCAACACGACTGTCAGTGGGTAGATGAGCCTTTCTACTAGTGTGCACAATTTGTTCTTGACTCCTTGGCAGATGGCTTTGGTTGCAGGATCAAGGCCAAGTAGGGATGAGACCAAACCCCTTGGGAGACTGGGTCATTTTCTGGCTTGAACCCAGGAACAAGCTTGGTGGATCAGCCACCTATGTGTAGGTCTTCCCTCTGCAAGTGATCCTCTGATGTCTTGGACTTCACTAGGGTTTCACAAACTCTTACCTCAATCCTGAGGCTCCTGCAGAGTGACTTTTTACCATAGATGGATGCAGAATTCTTGTAGGGAGATGTGAGTGGTTTACCTTCTATTCTGCCATCTTGGTCACTTCATTTTTATATGATATATTTCTGATTTTATTGGATTAGGATCAGAGTTTGTGGTTTTAAAAATCTTTACTGTTTTATATTTTAATGTTTTCTGCAGCAAATATAATTTTTGTACAAATCATGGTCATATAAAATATATATTGTTAATTCTAAGGATATATGCATTTATTATATCAAGTTTTATTTGTGTTATTGTAAAAATAAGTAATTCAAAATCAAAGCTGTTGGAACTCTAAATTATTGTGAGCCTTCAAAAAAATGTGAATTACGAGGCTTGAGTCACATCATAGGCTGCTGTAATGCAGGCAGTTAGAACCGTTTTTCCTCGTTATGAGTGAAAGCTTTTCCCTTACCTGCATTGTTTTGTAAAATGTTGTAAATGGTTGAAGGATGCCGGGGATTTCCTCTACACTATCAACTTTCATTATAAATTAACCTACCTCTTTCCTTTCTCACGCAAAGACTTCATGGTTATCACATTGCCTTAACATGGAATGTTAAATACGCTCTTTTAAATTTGAAAGGAAATGAAAGCCAGCTGTAAAGAAAAGAAAACAAGCCACACAGAAAAGAAAAGAAACTGTAACTAATTAATTTGTTGTTGGAATGCTTTTATTTCCCATAATCTGTTTTCCACCCACTACTATCAAATCCTGGAGTTTTTTAAAATTGTATTTTAAGATCCAAGTATTGAAATATTTATTACTCTAAGACCCAAAGGTTTTTATATTTTTTCTTGCAGTATGTAGTTTTTGTTTCAAAAATCCTTATTTATAATTAAAATTATAATTTCTTGGTCACTCTGCCACTATTCGCTTATATTTTTCTACATATAGAGACAGATGTATGCTTACTACTTCTCCTCTCCCGATTTTGAAGTCTCTGTTCTAACATTTGTAGTTTAGCAGTGTTTTTCTCACATGAAGTATGTGATTAATGTTTTCTGAATTCCTGAGTTTCTGCAAATATATATATTTTTATCCTGACTGGGCTAGAGAGTGAATTTTTGGGTTTCAGCTCATTTTTGGAGGTAACTTATAGAAATAACCTAATTAGTTTTTAGATTTTAGCATATATTCGGGAAGTTTGAGGCCAATCTGATTCTTTTTCTTTTATAAGTGTGGCAGACACTCTTGGTTACCCACTCAACATCTACTGGCTTCCTAACATCAGCACTGATTTTCTCAGGTATTATCGCATTCTCCATGGTATTTATCCCATTTCCTGTTCTGGAATTGTGGATTTTGATTTGTTTAAGTCAATCATGGAAAGGTCATTTACTTCTAATTAGCTTAGAAGTGAGCATGTGACTGTGCTCTAGTCAATGATACATCAAGGAAAGTCTATTAAGAAATATTTTTTAGAAAAGTTTTGTAGCATTTGAGATCACTACTCTATCAATTAGGAAAGTTTTCAAATCAAAATAACATAAAACAAAAATGACCTTTAAAAACTGGGGAATAGTTTTCTCACATAGCAAAAAAGCCCAGAGGCAGGCAGTTGCTGATGTTGCATTTCTGATACCAGGGTATATATATCTGCAGTTTCTTTGACCTTTCCCTCATAGTTGCAAGACGGCTGCTGCAGTTCTAGCTCCAGTCATCACTTCAAAGCAAGAAGGAAAAATAGGTAGGATAATGTCTATACCACACGCTACTGTCCTTTCATATCAAGAAGGCTTATGGTTTCCCAGAAACCATTTCGCAAAATATATTAGATTGGTCAGGGTTCTTCAGAGAAACAGAATATATATATGGAATATTATACACATATGTATTTACATATATATGTGTGTATGTGTGTGTACATATATATGATGAATAAATATAAATAAGGAATGGTTCACAGTATTATGAAAGCTGGCAAGTCCAATCTGCAGAGTGGGTTGCAGACTGGAGACTCAAGGATAGCTGATGTCCCCCTTTAAAGGTCATCAGTCAGAAGAGCTGATATTTCTGATGAAGTCCAAAGGCTGTCTGGCGGAAAATTCTCTCTTACTCAGGGAAGAGTCAGACTTTTTGTTCTATTTAGGCCTGATAGAATAAGGCCCAACTACATTATGGAAAGCAATCTGCTTTACAGATTAAAATGTTAATCTCATCCATAAACACCCTCGAAGATATACTCAGAATAATGTTTAAACAAGCATCTGGGGACCCCATGGTGCAGTCAAGTTGACACATAAAATTAACCATCACACAAACTTCTGCTTACATTTTATAGTCCAAAATTATATCACATGGTCACCCTTGACCAAAAGGAAGTCTTAGAAAGTGTGTTTAGCTGGGCACAAAATCAAGGTTCTTTTAGTGAAGAAGAGGATGGTGGATCTTGGATATGTAATCAACAACTACTGCCACTAAGACAGGAGGAGAGACAATTCATTTGCTGCTTTTGGAAATTGTGATGCTATAACTTTTGCCATGAAAGAAGGTAGTGTGAGGATAAAGGCAGATTTATTAGTTTGAAAAAAACCTGATCTTTCTTTACTAATGCAGTTAGGCCACTGAATTAACTAACTCTAGAGTGGTTTTACCCTGGGCTTTGTGTGTATATGTGTGCACGTGTGTGTACATGAGATATGCATATATACAGTTTCCTTATTTGTAAAGTCACTTTGATGTTTCTGATACTTGCCACCACAAAGCATCTTTATTAATATAATAGCGTAGATTCTTTCTGTCTGGAAGTTTTAAAATTTATCCTAAAAGTTTAGAAATTTTATCAGGCTTTTTTTTTTTCAGCATTCCTATACATACTTGAATACTTCAAACTGCAGATTTAAATTTTTCTTAATTTCAGGAAAATTGTCTTCTAATAGTTTATTATTATTACCTTGTCTCTATCTGTTTTTATTTCTCATTCTAGAACTTCAGTTATCCGTGGGTTAGGTTTATCTAGCCTGTAGTCTGGTTCCCATCCCTGGGTATTTTTTACTGTGTGTATTATGTCTCCCACTTGATCTTGCAAATACTGCCTTTTATGACACCCCAAATATCACAGTTCAGCCTCTCTACCAAGCTGAATTATCCAATAATTGCTTTATGTCAAGAAACAATGAAAGGTAAGACCTACTAGTGATATATGATACAGGGTTTCAGTTTTCAACTTTTTTGCCTCCTAGTTATCCACAGACGTTACAAATTTGAATACTTTTCTTTAAAGGTAGATTGAACTTTTAGCAATTTTTGTTTCTGTGGGATTAGAGGAGAATAAGAATTCTAAGAATCCAGTAACATTAAGACTGTGACTTTGTGATAGATGTTTTAGTGAGCTAATGTGATTCAAGTGGCCTTACAATCTGTTCAACAAATATTTTGGCATTACAAAAAGAACCTTTTGAAGTTTATTTTTTAGTTTTCTTGGCAAAGTGGTTAACCAAAAGGATCTTCTGTGGGTGGACAAGGATTGAGAAAACTAAGTAATTAGATCTATTGAACCTATTGTGGCAGAAGTGCAGTGGTTCTATATGGATCTAAACAACTGCAATGTGCACTGTGCTGCTTAAAGCAGAGAGGACACAAATAAACATGATGCACAATCAGAAGGAGTGTGGAGTCTCATGCACTTGACTTAGGAAAGGAAGAGCGTTGAGCTCTGACATGTTCCCTCCTGATGCACCTTTAAAGGAGGTATCCCTAGGTCCCAGAGAATGCAAATTTGAGGAGGTATATCTGGGAATTGGGTATAATCATTTTTTGTGTCCTAGTATCATGTCAAAATGCCACTTGAAGTATTTTCTTTTCTTGATAATGGATTCTTCTCATAACCCCTCTGACAGGAAGATTAGAATTTGAGGCTGAGGTTTATTGCCCTAGAAAAGGAAAGGCAGATACTGTCTAGGCAGAAAGGAGTTGCTCAGCTCTGAGTTTAAAACCAGGCTTTTGAAAGTCCATGGTGAGAAAAGGGTTAGTCTTTACTGAAATCCCAAAGCTAGGGTTATACCTGTTTAAAACAGAACCTGGAAGGTTGAACATAGATTAAATCTTAGACTGGGGACATCCTACCACACATAAAGGAGGTGACTTGGGTGGGAAGGGAGGTTTACAAATAATGGCTTGTTAGCCCCCCAATATATTTTGATTTTGCTATATTTATATGTCTTTAATTGCCCTTGTTATTAGGTCAAATTGTTGTCTATTTCTTCTAGCAGCTCTGGTCAGTTTTCGCCTATGGCTCATCTCTACCCTCTGGCTCCAGCAGCTTCTAGGCTCTGAACAGTTCTATAGTATGGATTGCAGTTGGGGCACTGGAACACAAGGATGTTCACAAGGATGTTCAGCAAGTTTTTTTTTTTTCTTTCAGCCACTTTTATTTCCTTTTAGAGATAGGATCCAGCTATCTTGCCCAGGGTAGTCTCCGCCTTCTGGGCCCAAGCAGTCTTCCCATCTCAGCTCTCCAAGTAGCTAGTAATACAGGTGTGTGCCGCTACACCTGTCTCAGGCACTTTTAAACAATTACGTTCTCACTTGATACGTAATTTTTGCTACAGTAGACGCTTAGTTTTTATGAATTTAACTTTTTCAATGATAACTCTTCTGCAAGTGATCACACCTTCCCATCATGTGTGTTTGAGATCACACCTTCCCATCACGTGTGTTTGAGTATTTTATATTTATTGTTTCACTTATTTACATATATTTTCTTTAGTTTTTTGGAGTCAGGCTCTCAGTCTGTTGCCTAGGCTGGAGTGCAGTGGTGCAATCATGGCTCACTGCAGGCTCAACTGCCTGGGTTTGAAGCAGCAGTCCTCCTGCCTCAGCCTCCCAAATAGCTAAGACCACAGAAACATGTCATGATGCCTGGCTCATTTTTCAATTTTTCTTTTTCTTTTTCTTTTTCTTTTTTTTTTGAGATGGAGTCTCGCTCTGTCTCCCAGGCTGGAGTGCAGTGGCATGATCTCGGCTCACCGCAAGCTCCACCTCCTGGGTTCACGCCATTCTCCTGCCTCAGCCTCCCAAGTAGCTGGGACTACAGGCACCCGCCACCACGCCCAGCTAATTTTTTGTATTTTTTAGTAGAGACGGGGTTTCACCATGTTAGCCAGGATGGTCTCTATCTCCTGACCTCGTGATCCACTTGCCTTGGCCTCCCAGAGTGCTGGGATTGCAGTCGTGAGCCACTGCACCCGGCCTCAATTTTTATTTTGCAGAGACGAGGTCTTGCTATGTTGCCCAAGACCTATTTAGGTCCATGCAAAACCACTGCATTTCTGTCACAATAGGTTCAATGGATCAAATTACTTAGTTTTCTCAATCCTTTTCCACCTACAGAAAATCCTTTTGGTTAACCCCTTTGCCAAGGAAACTAAAAAATAAATTTGAAAAGGTTCTTTTTGTAATGCCAAAATATTTGTTGAACAGATTGTAAGGCTGCTTGAATCATATTAGCTCATTCCTGGCCTCAAGTGATCCTGAATCACAGGTATTTTAAAACTGGAGTTATTTTGACAAAGAGCATGCCTAGCTGACCACTCAGCTGTGTCTCATATTGCCTTTGCTGAATTCCACTCATTGTAGCATACTGCATTTGTGAAAGATGGAAACAAGTTTTCACATGTGAAAAATAGCTATCAGAGGACAGGAAAACTTTAGTAGAAGTTGAAAGGGAGTTAACACCTGTGGCTTGAGAATATGCACAGAAAACAGGAGACTCTCAGTGGGATCTATGATTTGAGAGAAGGTCAGGCATCTGCCTAAACATTTCTGTGTTCACAAATATGCACATTCGTGACCGTCTTGGAACATGTTCATGTTGTGTGTTGAAGTTCTATTGTTTTGAACCATGATTTCTTAACAGTTAATTACCCTCAAACTCAGAACAAAACTGATTAAGTTGCTCATTAACAGCATGTGATCACTTTCCAAATGTGTCTTTCTCACTTAGTTTACAAAAAAGAATGTGTTAAAATTCTGCCTTCCAAGTCAGTTTTGATCTGGTAACTCACATTCTTTTTTTTTTTTTTTTTCTTTTTTGAGACGGAGTCTCGTTCTATTGCCCAGGCTGGAGTGCAGTGGCGCGATCTCCACTCACTGCAAGCTCCGCCTCCCGGGTTCACGCCATTCTTCTGCCTCAGCCTCCCAAGTAGCTGGAACTACAGTTGCCCGCCACCATGCCCGGCTAATTTTTTTTTTTTTTTTTTTTTTTTTTGTATTTTTAGTAGAGAGAGGGTTTCACAGAGTTAGCCAGGATGGTCTCCATCTCCTGACCTCATGATCCGCCCGCCTCGGCCTCCCAAAGTGTCAGGATAACAGGCGTGAGTCACTGCACCCAGCCTGGTAACTCACATTCTTGTTCTTCACAAAGGAAAATACCTTCCTGTGCATGTGATTTATTGCCTCACTGAAGCCTACCCCAGCAATAATTGAAATAATATTCTTTTCATGTCACTCCAAGACTAATAGAGAAATGTCCAAGTGGCAGGATACTTACAGATATCAATTTCAGTCAAGTTCTTAACCGATATAAGAAGGTCACACAACAATGAAAAATACCTTTTACTTTCTGCATCTCCTTATAGGTAGAATACACCAGCTTCAGCAGTCTGAGTTTGGAGCTGTTTTGTTTTAAATGAGGGCACATGGTTAATTTTCTGTGTGTTTCAGGGCAGAAATTGTCATATGATAGGATGACGGATTTCATCTATGTTTTTATAAGGGTAATCTCAACCGAATGAGAGTACAGAGGATTGGGATGGAAGCTTATACTGTGAGTTGATAAAGGGAAAACAAACCTTATCAGGGAGTGGAAGAGTTAGCTTCGCCAACACTGAATCAAGGTTTTCATGAATGATAAAAATCATCCCCCAGTTGCTCATAGCACCCTCAGCGTAGGGTGGCTAGGAGACACCTGAAGAAGCAACCACTAATTATTCTGATCTTGAGAAAGGCAGTGAAAGCCTCCATGGCCATGCCTGTGGTCAGTGGAAAGGGCCACAATGGGGCTTTCTCTGAGCCCACCCAGAGCAGGAGATGATACGTAGTGCAGGACCAGGCCTGAGAGCAGAGACATTTAGCAAGAGAAGCAAAAGGAGCAAAAATAGCCAATATAGACAAAGAGCTGGACCCTCTTTATTGCCTGGTTAAATAACTTGCCCATGTTCTCACAGTTAATAAGCATAGAAAGAGCCTTGAATAATAGGTTGAGCCAAACAGCATTTCCAGTCAACATACTGAATCTATACAAATGGCAATTTAATATGGCTCAACCTAACAATTCTGAACAGTATTTCAAAGCTTGTGCTGTTACAAAGAAGTTGGAAGAGTTTAGTATTTTCAAACTTTAGTAACTTAATCTATTTTATGACTTTTGCTATTTCTATGTACTGCTTTTACTATTATTATTTTCAAGATTGACTCTTAAGAAATTAGTCTCATCGTAATGATCTAGGTCATCGTAGCAAACACTCACACAACACTTATGATATACCAACACTTTACACATATTAATACATTGTGACTGAAATCACAGTTTTGATATGTTAGCTATATTTTCTACTACACGTTAATATAAAAACATACATATTACTTTTAAAATATTTATTTCTACACCCCTTAAAGTCACCTCTTATACCAGATAGGGATATATATTGCACTTTGAGAAATTTTGGATTAGGGAACTCCTAAGGTTCCTTCCATCTTTAACATTTCTAACTGGTTGACCATTACCACACAGAGAAGCTGTGCCATGTAAAACTGTACCATTAAGTGTGTGGGCTTCCTGGATTCACTCTGGCTCTGTCATTTGTTACCTTAGTAAACTTGGGCATGTCATTTGAAACCTTTTGCTGCTGGGTGTAGTGGCATGCACCTGTAGTCCTAGCTACTTGGGAGGCTAAGGTAGGAGGAGTGCCAGCATGGTCAACATAGAGAGACTTGTCTCTAAAAACGAAACAAAACAAAAAAACTGCACACACAAAAACCTCTGGCATACATTGGCTCCTTCCACCTCACTGGGTTGCTGTGAGTTAAAGAGATAATAAATGTTAAGTGTAGGTGCTAGCCCATTGCATGCACTCGATAACTCTTCCTTATTATTGAATCACAGCTAAGGCAGGGTAATTAAGGCCGTGCTCTAGGGAAGTGAGACTTTAAGGATGCCAAAAATTAACAAATTTAAAAGCTAGTGGGGAAAAAGAGTTAATGCTTACTTTTTCACATGCTTTTCTGTCTTGGGAAAGCTGCCTTGTCATTTCCACTCCACCATTGTCTAGATTTCTCTGGACCCTGAGCCAGCCCTCTTGACATCAGGAGGAAATGGACAATGTCAAAAACTCAACTTTAAGGATAGTGACTTCAGTTCAGATACCTTTTTGTATATTATGGAACCATTTCCTCCCCAGTATATGTAATATAGCACCACTGATTTGCAGATATGTTTCTTTCTGTTTGTCAGTATTACTAGTTAGGGCTAGTTCTCTTATCTCCTAAGACTGGACTTGGAAGGCCAAGTAAGTTTTAAAAAGGCAGGGTTTTTTTTGTTTGTTTGTTTTGTTTTGTTTTGCTTTTTTGTGGAAGTCATTCTACAATTCAGGAAAATTGCCCCATGGTGAATCAAGGTGTTTTAATAAAAGTTATCATTTATTTGAAGGCTTAAGTATTTAATAATTGGCCCTAATAGCATTATCTAAAGTAGGCACTGTTATTAACCCTGTTTCACAGATAAGAAAAGTGAGATATAGAAGTAAATCAAATAACCCAAAGCTACAGGGTTGATAAGTAGCAAAGGTGAGATTTGAAGCCAGACAACCTGACTTAGAACATGTACTCTTAGCCATATTTAACACAAGGTCTCAGCAAAATGTAACCTTCCTACTTATCCTTGCTCACAAATCAATTTAATCCCAGTTTCACAGAAATCATATTGCATAATCATCAAAAGCAGACTCTGGAGCCTACCTCTACCACGTATAAAGTATCTGACCTTGGGCAAGTTGCTTAAGTTCTCTGTGCCTTAATTTCCCTATATACAAAATGTGGGTAATAATAGTACCTACTTCATAGGATTGTGAACAATAAACTGGTTTGTATATATAAGATGTCTAGAACTCATAGTAAGCACTATTCTCTATTAATAGAGAATTGGATAAATGAATTATGTTACATCCATAATGTGGAATATAAGGGAGTCATAAAAACTTGATTAACGTAGAAACATGTTGAGTGAAGAATGCAGCTTACACAATTGAATAAGATATTGAGGTGGAGCAAGATGGCCGAATAGGAACACCTCCAGTATCTAGCTCCCAGCGCGAGAGACACAGAAGATGGGTGATTTCTGCATTTTCAACTGAGGTACTGGGTTCATCTCACTAGGGAGTGCCGGACAATCGGTGCTGGTCAGCTGCTGCAGCTCGACCAGCCAGAGCTGAAGCAGGGTAAGGCATCGCTTCACCTGGGAAGCGCAAGGAGGAAGGGAATCCCTTTTCCTAGCCAGGGGAACTGAGACACACAACAACTGGAAAATCGGGTAACTCCCACCCCAATACTGCGCTTTACCAAGAGTCTTAGCAAACGGGCACACCAGGAGATTATATCCCATACCTGGCCAGGAGGGTCCCACGCCCACGGAGCCTCCCTCATTGCTAGCACAGCAGTCTTCGAGCTAACGGAAAAGCAGCAGCGAGGCTGGGGGAGGGGCGCCCGCCATTGCTGAGGCTTAAGTAAGTAGGTAAACAAAGCCACTGGGAAGCTCGAACTGGGTGGAGCTCACAGCAGCTCAAGGAGGTTTGCCTGTCTCTGTAGACTCCACCTCTGGGGACAGGGCACAGCTAAACAACAGCAACAACAACAAAACAGCAGAAACCTCTGCAGACGCAAACAACTCTGTCTGACAGCTTTGAAGAGAGCAGTGGATCTCCCAACACGGAGGTTGAGATCTGAGAACAGACAGACTGCCTGCTTAAGTGGGTCCCTGACCCCTGAGGAGCCTAACTGGGAGACATCCCCCACTAGGGGCAGACTGACACCCCACACCTCACAGGGTGGAGTACACCCCTGAGAGGAAGCTTCCAAAGCAAGAATCAGACAGGTATACTCGCTGTTCAGCAATATTCTATCTTCTGCAGCCTCTGCTGCTGATACCCAGGCAAACAGAGTCTGGAGTGGACCTCAAGCAATCTCCAACAGACCTACAGCTGAGGGTCCTGACTGTTAGAAGGAAAACTAACAAACAGGAGGACAACCACATCAAAACCCCATCAGTATGTCACCATCACCAAAGACCAGAGGCAGATAAAACCACAAAGATGGGGAAAAAGCAGGGCAGAAAAGCTGGAAATTCAAAAAATAAGAGCACATCTCCCCCTGCAAAGGAACACAGCTCATCGCCAGCAACGGATCAAAGCTGGACGGAGAGTGACTTTGACAAGACAAGAGAAGGCTTCAGACCATCAAACTTCTCAGAGCTAAAGGAGGAATTACGTACCCAGCGCAAAGAAACTAAAAATCTTGAAAAAAGAGTGGAAGAATTGATAACTAGAATAATTAATGCAGAGAAGGCCATAAACAAACTGACAGAGATGAAAACCACGACACAAGAAATACGTGACAAATGCACAAGCTTCAGTAACCGACTCGA